>NW_027198342.1:0-12500 GCF_038502225.1 Cherax quadricarinatus
GGGGCCAGGAGCTCGGACTCGACCCCCGCAACCTCAACTAGGTGAGTACAACTAGGTGAGTACACACACACACACACACACACACACACACACACACACACACACACACACACACACACACACACATTTCATTATCCCTAACTTAAAAAAAATATTTCGACTCAATCATCAATGGTGTTTAATATTATTTTCCATTTTTCTGGCGTCAGACGCGCCGGTGTGCGCGCCAGGGCAGCTGACGACGTACGGCGTAGCGCGCCACGAAGACGCAGAGGTGACGTGTCGCGTAGCGGCCAACCCTCCAGCCGACAGCTTCAAGTGGACCTTCAACAACACCGCTGACACCATTGATGTTCCCCCGGGAAGATTCACCTCGGCGCCCACCTACAGCATCATCACCTACACCCCGATGACGGAGCTGGACTACGGTACACTGTTGTGCTGGGCACACAACACTATTGGCAAGCAGACCAGACCTTGTCTCTTCCACATTGTACCCGCAGGTGAGTTTGACCTAGCGGGAAGGTCAGGTACTGCCTCTGATACCACTGGGAAGGTCAGCTACTGCCGTTAATACCACTGAGAAGGTCAGGTACTGCCACTGATACCACTGGGAAGGTCAGGTACTGCTGATAATACCACTGGGAGGGCCAGCTACTGCCGTTAATACCACTGGGAAGGTCAGCTACTGCCGTTAATACCACTCGGAAGGTCAGGTACTGCCGATAATACCACTGGGAGGGCCACGTACTACCGCTGATACCACTGGGAAGGTCAGGTACTGTCGCTGATACCACTGGGAAGGTCAGGTACTGCCGCTAATGCCACTAGGAAGGTCAGGTACTGCCGCTAATACCACTGGGAAGGTCAGATGCTGCCGCTGATACCACTGGGAAGATCAGGTACTGCTGCTGATACCACTGGGAAGGTCAGGTACTGCCGCTAATACCACTGGGAAGGTCAGGTACTGCCATTCATACCTCTGGGAAGGTCAGGTTCTGCCGATAATACCACTGAGAGGGTCAGGTACTGCCGCTGATACCACTGGGAAGGTCAGGTACTGCCTCTAATACCACTGGGAAGGTCAGCTACTGCCGTTAATACCACTGGGAAGGTCAGCTACTGCCGTTAATACTACTGAGAAGGTCAGGTACTGCCGCTGATACCACTGGAAAGGTCAGATACTGCCGATAATACCACTGGGAGGATCAGGTACTACCGCTGATACCACTGGGAAGGTCAGGTACTGCCGCTAATACCACTGGGAAGGTCAGGAACTGCCGCTAATACCACTAGGAAGGTTAGGTACTGCCGCTAATACCACTGGGAAAGTCAGGTGCTGCTGCTGATACCACTGGGAAGGTCAGGTACTGCCGCTGATACCACTGGGAAGGTCAGGTACTGCCGCTGATACCACTGGGAAGGTCAGGTACTGCCGATAATACCACTGGGAGGGTCAGGTATTGCCGCTGATACCACTGGGAAGGTCAGGTACTGCCGCTAATTCCACTGGGAAGGTCAGGCACTGCCGCTAATACCACTGGGAAGGTCAGGTACTGCCGCTAATACCACTGGGAAGGTCAGACATCACCAACATCACTGGGAAGGTCAGACATCACCAGCATCACAGGGAAGGTCAGGCATCACCAGCATCACTGGGAAGGTCAGGCATCACCAACATCACTGGGAAGGTCAGATATCACCAGCATCACTGGGAAGGTCAGACATCACCAGCATCACTGGGAAGGTTAGAAATCACCAACATCACTGGGAAGGTCAGGCATCACCAACATCACTGGGAAGGTCAGACATCACCAGCATCACTGGGAAGGTCAAGCATCACCAACATCACTGGGAAGGTCAGACATCACCAGCATCACTGGGAAGGTCAGGCATCACCAACATCACTGGGAAGGTCAGACATCACTAGCATCACTGGGAAGGTCAGGCATCACCAACATCACTGGGAAGGTCAGACATCACTAGCATCACTTGGAAGGTATATACACTGAGAGATACACACCTCTCAGTGTATATACACTGAGAGATACACACACTCTCAGTGTATATACACTGAGAGATACACACCTCTCAGTGTATATACACTGAGAGAGATACAGTGTATATACACCTCTCAGTGTATATACACTGAGAGATACACACCTCTCAGTGTATATACACTGAGAGATACACACTCTCAGTGTATATACACTGAGAGATACACACCTCTCAGTGTATATACACTGAGAGATACACTCCTCAGTGTATATACACTGAGAGATACACATCTTAGTGTATATACACTGAGAGATACACACTCACAGTGTATATACACTGAGAGATACACACCTCTCAGTGTGTGTACACTGAGAGATACACACCTCTCAGTGTGTGTACACTGAGAGATACACAGCTCTCAGTGTATATACACTGAGAGATACACACCTCTCAGTGTATATACACTGAGAGATACACACCTCTCAGTGTATATACACTGAGAGATACACACCTCTCAGTGTATATACACTGAGAGATACACACACACTCTCAGTGTATATACACTGAGAGATACACACCTCTCAGTGTATATACACTGAGAGATACACACTCTCAGTGTATATACACTGAGAGATACACACCTCTCAGTGTATATACACTGAGAGATACACACCTCTCAGTGTATATACACTGAGAGATACACACTCTCAGTGTATATACACTGAGAGATACACACTCTCAGTGTATATACACTGAGAGATACACACCTCTCAGTGTATATACACTGAGAGATACACACCTCTCAGTGTATATACACTGAGAGATACACACCCTCAGTGTATATACACTGAGAGAGATACACACTCTCAGTGTATATACACTGAGAGATACACCTCTCAGTGTATATACACTGAGAGATACACACTCTCAGTGTATATACACTGAGAGATACACACAGTGTATATGCAATGAGAAATACACACGACTCGGGGTATATACACTGAGAAATATACACCACTCGGTGTATATGCAATGAGAAATACACACGACTCGTTGTATATACACTGAGAAATACACATCACTCGGTGTATATACACTGAGAAATACACACCAATGGTTGTATATACACTGAGAAATGCACATCACTCGTTGTATATACACTGAGAAATACACACCACTCGGGGTATATACACTGAGAAATACACACCACTCGGGGTATATACACTGAGAGATACACACCTCACAGTGTATATACACTGAGAGATACACACCTCACAGTGTATATACACTGAGAGATACACACCACTCGGTGTATATACACTGAGAGATATACACACACACACACCTCTCAGTGTATATACACATGTGGTGTGTAAATATGTCAGTGTATATACACCTGTGGTGTGTATATATGTCAGTGTATATACACCTGTGGTGTGTATATATGTCAGTGTATAAACACATGTGGTGCGTATATATGTCAGTGTATATACACCTGTGGTGTGTATATATGTCAGTGTATATACACATGTGGTGTGTATATATGTCAGTGTATATACACATGTGGTGTGTATATATGTCAGTGTATATACACATGTGGTGTGTATATATGTCAGTGTATATACACATGTGGTGTGTATATATGTCAGTGTATATACACCTGTGGTGTGTATATATGTCAGTGTATATACACATGTGGTGTGTATATATGTCAGTGTATATACACCTGTGGTGAGTATATATGTCAGTGTATAAACACATGTGGTGCGTATATATGTCAGTGTATATACACCTGTGGTGTGTATATATGTCAGTGTATATACACCTGTGGTGTGTATATATGTCAGTGTATATACACCTGTGGTGTGTATATATGTCAGTGTATAAACACATGTGGTGCGTATATATGTCAGTGTATATACACATGTGGTGTGTATATATGTCAGTGTATATACACCTGTGGTGTGTATATATGTCAGTGTATATACACATGTGGTGTGTATATATGTCAGTGTATATACACATGTGGTGTGTATATATGTCAGTGTATATACACCTGTGGTGTGTATATATGTCAGTGTATATACACATGTGGTGTGTATATATGTCAGTGTATATACACATGTGGTGTGTATATATGTCAGTGTATATACACATGTGGTGTGTATATATGTCAGTGTATATACACATGTGGTGTGTATATATGTCAGTGTATATACACCTGTGGTGTGTATATATGTCAGTGTATATACACATGTGGTGTGTATATATGTCAGTGTATATACACCTGTGGTGTGTATATATGTCAGTGTATATACACCTGTGGTGTGTATATATGTCAGTGAATATACACATGTGGTGTGTATATATGTCAGTGAATATACACATGTGGTGTGTATATATGTCAGTGAATATACACATGTGGTGTGTATATATGTCACTGTATATACACATGTGGTGTGTATATATGTCAGTGAATATACACATGTGGTGTGTATATATGTCAGTGAATATACACATGTGGTGTGTATATATGTCACTGTATATACACATGTGGTGTGTATATATGTCAGTGTATATACACCTGTGGTGTGTATATATGTCAGTGTATATACACCTGTGGTGTGTATATATGTCAGTGTATATACACATGTGGTGTGTATATATGTCAGTGTATATACACCTGTGGTGTGTATATATGTCAGTGAATATACACATGTGGTGTGTATATATGTCAGTGAATATACACCTGTGGTGTGTATATATGTCAATGTTTATACACTGATATTTTAACTCCTACTTTAGGTAAAAGTTTTTCTACTGGTAATAAAGAAGTAAGTTGCAGCCTTAATGACCCTCGTGCAGTAGATATAATGTATATATACATTGATATGTATATCAGATGTATATATCTATCAGCGTATATGCACTGAGAGTATGCGTTAGTCCAGCTTGAAATATATTGCAGTCTTCTTGACTTCCTGACCGAACACAACCCAGCAGTATTTGAAACCACGTTTGTGGTATCGAGAACACGTGGTATAGAGAACACGTGGTATGGAGAACACGTGGTATGGAGAACACGTGGTATGGAGAACACGTGGTATGGAGAACACGTGGTATGGAGAACACGTGGTATAGAGAACATGTGGTATGGAGAACACGTGGTATCCAGAATACGTGGTATAGAGAACACGTGGTATGGAGAACACGTGGTATCCAGAACACGTGGTGTAGAGAACAGGTGGTATGGAGAACACGTGGTGTAGAGAACACGTGGTATGGAGAACACGTGGTATAGAGAACACGTGGTATAGAGAACACGTGGTATAGAGAACACGTGGTATAGAGAACACGTGGTATAGAGAACACGTGGTATAGAGAACACGTGGTATAGAGAACACGTGGTATAGAGAACACGTGGTATGGTAATGTTTTGTTGTGTTAATGTGGACTTCCTCCCTTACTCACTTACTTCCTCCCTTACTCACTTACTTCCTCCCTTACTCACTTACTTCCTCCCTTACTCACTTACTTCCTCCCTTACTCACTTACTTCCTCCCTTACTCACTTACTTCCTCCCTTACTCACTTACTTCCTCCCTTACTCATTTACTTCCTCCCTTACTCACTTACTTCCTCCCTTACTCATTTACTTCCTCCCTTACTCACTTACTTCCTCCCTTACTCACTTACTTCCTCCCTTACTCACTTACTTCCTCCCTTACTCATTTACTTCCACCCTTACTCACTTACTTCCTCCCTTACTCACTTACTTCCTCCCTTACTCACTTCCTCTCTTACTCACGTACTTCCTCCCTTACTCACTTACTTCCTCCCTTACTCATTTACTTCCTCCCTTACTCACTTACTTCCTCCCTTACTCACTTACTTCCTCCCTTACTCACTTCCTCTCTTACTCACTTACTTCCTCCCTTACTCACTTACTTCCTCCCTTACTCATTTACTTCCTCCCTTACTCACTTACTTCCTCCGCGACTCACTTACTTCCTCCCTTACTCACTTACTTCCTCCCTTACTCACTTACTTCATCCCTTACTCACTTACTTCCTTCCTTACTCACTTACTTCCTCCCTTACTCACTTCCTCCATTACTCACTTACTTCCTCCCTTACTCATTTACTTCCTCCCTTACTCACTTCCTCCCATACTCACTTACTTCCTCCCTTGCTCCCTTACTTCCTCCCTTACTCACTTACTTCCTCCCTTACTCACTTACTTCCTCCCTTACTCACTTACTTCCTCCGTGACTCACTTCCTAACTTACTCACTTACTTCCTCCATTACTCACTTACTTCCTCCCTTACTCACTTACTTCCTCCCGTACTCACTTATTTCCTCCCTTACTCACTTACTTCCTCCCTTACTCACTTACTTCCTTCCTTACTCGCTTACTTCCTCCCTTACTCACTTACTTCCTCCCGTACTCACTTATTTCCTCCCTTACTCACTTACTTCCTCCCTTACTCACTTACTTCCTCCCTTACTCACTTACTTCCTCCCTTCCTCACTTACTTCCTCCCTTACTCGCTTACTTCCTCCCTTACTCGCTTACTTCCTCCCTTACTCACTTCCTAACTTACTAACTTACTTCCTCCCTTACTCACTTACTTCCTCCCTTACTCGCTTACATCCTCCCTTTGTCCCTTACTTCCTCCCTTACTCACTTCCTTCCTCCCTTACCGCCTTACTTCCTCCCTTACTCACTTACTTCCTCTCTTACTCCCTTACTCACTTACTTCCTCCTTTACTCATTTACTTCCTCCCTTACTTCCTTACTTCCTCCCTTACTCACTTACTTCCTCCCTTACTCGCTTACTTCCTCCCTTACTCCCTTACTTCCTCCCTTGCTCGCTTACTTCCTCAATTACTCGCTTACTTCCTCCCTTACTCATCTCCTCCCTTACTCACTTACTTCCTCCCTTACTTCCTCCCTTACTCACTTCCTCCCTTACTCGCTTCCTTCCTCCCTTACTCCCTTACTTCCTTTCTTACTCACTTACTTCCTCCCTTACTCGCTTACTTCCTCCCTTACTCACTTCCTCCCTTACTCACTTCCTCCCTTACTCACTTCCTCCCTTACTCCCTTACTTCCTTCCTTACTTACTTCCTCCCTTACTCACTTACTTCCTCCCTTCCTCACTTACTTCCTCCCTTACTCACTTACTTCCTCCCTTACCGCCTTACTTCCTCCCTTACTCACTTACTTCCTCTCTTACTCCCTTACTCACTTACTTCCTCCTTTACTCATTTACTTCCTCCCTTGCTTCCTTGCTTCCTCCCTTACTCACTTACTTCCTCCCTTACTCGCTTACTTCCTCCCTTACTCCCTTACTTCCTCCCTTACTTCCTCCCTTACTCGCTTACTTCCTCCCTTACTCACTTCCTCCCTTACTCACTTACTTCCTCCCTTACTTCCTCCCTTACTCACTTACTTCCTCCCTTACTCGCTTCCTTCCTCCCTTACTCCCTTACTTCCTTTCTTACTCACTTACTTCCTCCCTTACTCGCTTACTTCCTCCCTTACTCACTTCCTCCCTTACTCACTTCCTCCCTTACTCACTTCCTCCCTTACTCCCTTACTTCCTTCCTTACTTACTTCCTCCCTTACTCACTTACTTCCTCCCTTCCTCACTTACTTCCTCCCTTACTCACTTACTTCCTCCCTTACTCACTTATTTCCTCCCTTACTCACTTACTTCCTCCTTTACTCACTTACTTCCTCCCTTACCCACTTACTTCCTCCTTTACTCACTTACTTCCTCCCTTACTCACTTACTTCCTCCCTTTCTCACTTACTTCCTCCTTTACTCACTTACTTCCTCCCTTACTCACTTACTTCCTCCCTTACTCACTTAATTCCTCCCTTATTCACTTACTTCCCCCTTCCTTACTTCCTCCCTTACTCGCTTACTTCATCCCTTACTCACTTACTTCCTCCCTTACTCACTTACTTCCTCCCTTACTCACTTACTTCCTCCCTTACTCGCTTACTTCCTCCCTTACTCACTTACTTCCACCCTTACTCCTTTACTTCCTCCCTTACTCACTTACTTCCTCCCTTACTCCCTTACTTCGTCCCTTACTCACTTACTTCCTCCCTTGCTCACTTACTTCCTCCCTTCCTTACTTCCTACCTTACTCACTTATTTCCTCCCTTACATCCTCCCTTACTCACTTACTTCATCCCTTACTCACTTACTTCCTCCCTTACTCACTTACTTCCTCCCTTACTCACTTCCTCCCTTACTCCCTTACTTCCTCCCTTACTCGCTTACTTCGTCCCTTACTCACTTACTTCCTCCCTTACTCACTTACTTCCTCCCTTACTCACTTACTTCCTCCCTTACTCGCTTACTTCCTCCCTTACTTCCTCCCTTACTCACTTACTTCCACCTTTACTCCTTTACTTCCTCCCTTACTCACTTCCTCCCTTACTCCCTTACTTCCTCCCTTACTCACTTCCTCCCTTGCTCACTTACTTCCTCCCTTACTTCCTTACTTCCTACCTTACTCACTTATTTCCTCCCTTACTCACTTACTTCCTCCCTTACTCACTTACCCTCCCATACTCACTTCCTCCCTTACTCGCTTACTTCCTCCCTTATTCCCTTACTTCCTCCCTTACTCGCTTACTTCCTTCCTTACTCGCTTACTTCCTCCCTTACTCACTTCCTCCCTTACTTACTTCTTCCCTTACTCCCTTACTCCCTTACTTCCTCCCTTACTCGCTTACTTCCTTACTTCCACCCTTACTCCTTTACTTCATCCCTTGCTCACTTACTTCCTCCCTTACTTCCTACCTTACTCACTTATTTCCTCCCTTACTCACTTACTTCCTCCCTTACTCACTTCCTCCCTTACTCACTTACTTCCTCCCTTTCTCGCTTACTTCCTCCCTTACTCCCTTACTTCCTCCCTTACTCGCTTACTTCCTCCCTTACTCGCTTACTTCCTCCCTTACTCACTTTCTCCATTACTCACTTACTTCCTCCCTTACTTCCTTCCTTATTCCCTTACTTCCTCCCTTACTCACTTACTTCCTCCCTTACTCACTTACTTCCTCCCTTACTCACTTACTTCCTCCCTTACTTCCTTACTTCCTCCCTTACTCACTTATTTTCTCCCTTACTCACATACTTCCTACCTTACTCACTTACTTCCTCCCTTACTCACTTCCTCCCTTTCTCACTTACTTCCTTACTCGCTTACTTCCTCCCTTACTCCCTTACTTCCTCCCTTACTCGCTTACTTCCTCCCTTACTCTCTTACTTCCTCCCTTACTCACTTCATCCTTTAATCACTTACTTCCTCCCTTACTCACTTCCTCCCTTACTCCCTTACTTCCTCCCTTACTCACTTCCTCCCTTACTCACTTACTTCCTCCCTTACTTACTTCCTCCCTTATTCGCTTACTTCCTCCCTTACTCACTTCGTCCCTAATTCGCTTACTTCCTCCCTTACTCACTTCCTCCCTAATTCACTTACTTCCATCCTTACTCACTTACTTCCTCCCTTACTCACTTCCTCCCTAATTCGCTTGCTTCCTCCCTTACTCACTTACTTCTTCCCTTCCTCCCTTACTCAGTTACTTCCTCCCTTCCTCACCTACTTCCTCCCTTCCCCCTTACTTCCTCCCTTACTTCCTTCCTCAGTTACTTTCTCCCTTCCTTCCTTACTCACTTCCTTACTCATTTATTTCCTTCCTTGCTCACTTCCTCCCTTACTTCCTTACTCACTTACTTCCTCCCTTACTTACTTCCTCCCTTCCTTGCTTACTTTCTTCCTTACTCACTTACTCCTCCCTTACTCACTTCCTCTCTTACTCACTTCCTCCCTTCCTTACTCGCTTCCTCCCTTACACACTTACGTCCTCCCTTACCCACTTCCTCCCTTACTCACTTCCTCCCTTACTCACTTCCTTCCTTACTTCCTCCCTTACTCACTTTCTACCTTACTCATCTCCTCCGTTACTCACCTCCTCCCTTACTCACTTCCTGCCTCACTTACTCACTTCCTCCCTTACTCACTTCCTCCCTTACTCACTTCCTTGCTCACTTCCTCCGTTACCCACTTACTCTATTACTCACTTCCTTACTCACTTCCTCCCTTACCCACTTCCTCCCTTACTTCCTTACTCAGTTCCTCCCTTACTTCCTCCTTTACTCACTTCCTCTTTTACTCACTTCCTCCCTTACTCACTTCTTTACTCACTTCCTCCCTTACTCACTTCCTACTTTAGTTCCTCATTTAGTCACTTCCTTACTCACTTCCTACCTTACTCACTTCCTACCTTACTTCCTCCCTTACCCACTTCCTCCCTTACTCACTTCCTTACTCACTTCCTCCATTACTCACTTCCTCCCTTATTCACTCCCTTACTCTCTTACTCACTTTCTTATTCACTTCCTCCCTTACTCACTTTCTTAATTCCTTACTCAATTCCTCCCTTCCTCACTTCCTCCCTCACTCACTTCCTACCTTACTCACTTCCTCCCTTACTCACTTCCTTACTCACTTCCTCCCTTACTCACTTCCTTACTCACTTCCTACCTTACTTCCTACCTTACTCAATTCCTCCCTTACTCACTTCCTTACTCACTTCGTCCCTTACTCACTTCCTCCGTTATTTCCTTACTCACTTCCTCCCTTACTCACTTCCTCCGTTACTCATTCCTCCCTTACTCACTTCCTGCCCTACTCACTTCCTCCCTTACTCACTTCCTCCCTTACTCACTTTCTCTCTTACTCACTTCCTTACTCAGTTCCTGCTTTACGCACTTCCTTACTCACTTTCTTACTCACTTCCTTACTCACTTTCTTACTCACTTCCTGCCTTGCTCACTTTCTCCCTTACTCACTTCCTTACTCACTTCCTACCTTACTCACTTTCTCACTCGCTTCCTCTCTTACTCACTTCCTTACTCACTTCCTATCTTACTCACTACCTTACTCTCTTACTCACTTCCTACCTTACTCACTTTCTTACTCACTTCCTGCCTTACTCACTTTCTTACTCACTTCCTCCCTTACTCACTTCCTCCCTTACTCATTTCCTTACTCACTTCCTACCTTACTCACTTCCTTACTCATTTTCTTACTCACTTCCTGCCTTACTCACTTCCTACCTTACTCACTTCCTTACTCAATTTCTTACTCACTTCCTGCCTTACTCACTTCCTACCTTACTCACTTCCTACCTTACTCACTTCCTACATTACTCACTTCCTTACTCACTTTCTTACTCACTTCCTGCCTTACCCACTTCCTACCTTAGTCACTTCCTGCCTTACTCACTTCCTACCTTACTCACTATCTTACTCACTTCCTACCTTACTCACTTCCTTACTCCCTTTCTTACTCACTTCCTGCCTTACTCACTTCCTACCTTACTGACTTTCTTACTCACTTCCTTACTCACTTTCTTACTCACTTCCTACCTTACTTTCTTACTCACTTTCTTACCCACTTCCTGCCTTACTCACTTCATACCTTACTCACTTCCTGCCTTACTCACTTCCTACCTTACTCACTTCCTTACTCACTTTCTTACTCAGTTCCTGCCTTGCTCACTTCCTACCTTACTCACTTCCTTACTCACTTTCTTTCTCACTTCCTGCCTTACTCACTTCCTACCTTACTCACGTCCTACGTTACTCACTTCTTTACTCACTTTCTTACTCAGTTCCTGCCTTACTCACTTCCTACCTTACTCACTTTCTTACTCACTTCCTGCCTTACTTTTTTCCTACCTTACTCACTTTCTTACTCACTTCCTGCCTTACTCACTTCCTACCTTACTCACTTTATTACTCACTTCCTTACTCACTTTCTTACTCACTTCCTACCTTACTCACTTCCTTACTCACTTCCTGCCTTACTCACTTCCTACCTTAGTCACTTTCTTACTCATTTCCTACCTTACTCACTTTCTTACTCACTTCCTGACTTACTCACTTCCTACCTTACTCACTTCCTGCCTTACTCACTTCCTACCTTACTCACTTTCTTACTCACTTTCTTACTTACTTCCTTACTAACTTTCTTACTCACTTCCTACTTTACTCATTTCCTTACTCACTTTCTTACTCACTTCCTGCCGTACTTCCTACCTTACTCACTTCCTTAATCACTTTCTTACTCACTTCCTGCCTTACTCACTTTCTTACTCACTTCCTTACTCACTTTCTTACTCACTTCCTGACTTACTCACTTTCTTACTCACTTCTTTACTCACTTCCTGCCTTACTCACTTCCTACCTTACTCACTTCTTTGCTCACTTCCTGCCTTACTCACTTTCTTTCTCACTTCCTGCCTTACTCACTTTCATACTCACTTCCTGCTTTACTCAGTTCCTTCCTTACTCACTTCCTTACTCACTGTCTTACTCACTTCCTGCCTTACTCACTTCCTACCTTACTCACTTTCTTACTTTCTTGTTCACTTCCTGCATACTCACTTCCTTCCTTACTCACTGTCTC
>NW_027198342.1:20000-45775 GCF_038502225.1 Cherax quadricarinatus
GCCCCCCTATCCACCCTGTCATACGCCTTTTCCAAATCCATAAATGCCACAAAGACCTCTTTAGCCTTATCTAAATACTGTTCACTTATATGTTTCACTGTAAACACCTGGTCCACACACCCCCTACCTTTCCTAAAGCCTCCTTGTTCATCTGCTATCCTATTCTCCGTCTTACTCTTAATTCTTTCAATTATAACTCTACCATACACTTTACCAGGTACACTCAACAGACTTATCCCCCTATAATTTTTGCACTCTCTTTTATCCCCTTTGCCTTTATACAAAGGAACTATGCATGCTCTCTGCCAATCCCTAGGTACCTTACCCTCTTCCATACATTTATTAAACAATTGCACCAACCACTCCAAAACTATATCCCCACCTGCTTTTAACATTTCTATCTTTATCCCATCAATCCCGGCTGCCTTACCCCCTTTCATTTTACCTACTGCCTCACGAACTTCCCCCACACTCACAACTGGCTCTTCCTCACTCCTACAAGATGTTATTCCTCCTTGCCCTATACACGAAATCACAGCTTCCCTATCTTCATCAACATTTAACAATTCCTCAAAATATTCCTTCCATCTTCCCAATACCTCTAACTCTCCATTTAATAACTCTCCTCTCCTATTTTTAACTGACAAATCCATTTGTTCTCTAGGCTTTCTTAACTTGTTAATCTCACTCCAAAACTTTTTCTTATTTTCAACAAAATTTGTTGATAACATCTCACCCACTCTCTCATTTGCTCTCTTTTTACATTGCTTCACCACTCTCTTAACCTCTCTCTTTTTCTCCATATACTCTTCCCTCCTTGCATCACTTCTACTTTGTAAAAACTTCTCATATGCTAACTTTTTCTCCCTTACTACTCTCTTTACATCATCATTCCACCAATCGCTCCTCTTCCCTCCTGCACCCACTTTCCTGTAACCACAAACTTCTGCTGAACACTCTAACACTACATTTTTAAACCTACCCCATACCTCTTCGACCCCATTGCCTATGCTCTCATTAGCCCATCTATCCTCCAATAGCTGTTTATATCTTACCCTAACTGCCTCCTCTTTTAGTTTATAAACCTTCACCTCTCTCTTCCCTGATGCTTCTATTCTCCTTGTATCCCATCTACCTTTTACTCTCAGTGTAGCTACAACTAGAAAGTGATCTGATATATCTGTGGCCCCTCTATAAACATGTACATCCTGAAGTCTACTCAACAGTCTTTTATCTACCAATACATAATCCAACAAACTACTGTCATTTCGCCCTACATCATATCGTGTATACTTATTTATCCTCTTTTTCTTAAAATATGTATTACCTATAACTAAACCCCTTTCTATACAAAGTTCAATCAAAGGGCTCCCATTATCATTTACACCTGGCACCCCAAACTTACCTACCACACCCTCTCTAAAAGTTTCTCCTACTTTAGCATTCAAGTCCCCTACCACAATTACTCTCTCACTTGGTTCAAAGGCTCCTATACATTCACTTAACATCTCCCAAAATCTCTCTCTCTCCTCTGCATTCCTCTCTTCTCCAGGTGCATACACGCTTATTATGACCCACTTCTCGCATCCAACCTTTACTTTAATCCACATAATTCTTGAATTTACACATTCATATTCTCTTTTCTCCTTCCATAACTGATCATTTAACATTACTGCTACCCCTTCCTTTGCTCTAACTCTCTCAGATACTCCAGATTTAATCCCATTTATTTCCCCCCACTGAAACTCTCCTACCCCCTTCAGCTTTGTTTCGCTTAGGGCCAGGACATCCAACTTCTTTTCATTCATAACATCAGCAATCATCTGTTTCTTGTCATCCGCACTACATCCACGCACATTTAAGCAACCCAGTTTTATAAAGTTTTTCTTCTTCTCTTTTTTAGTAATTGTATACAGGAGAAGGGGTTACTAGCCCATTGCTCCCGGCATTTTAGTCGCCTCATACGACACGCATGGCTTACGGAGGAAAGATTCTTTTCCACTTCCCCATGGACAATAGAAGAAATAAAAAAGAACAAGAGCTATTTAGAAAAAGGAGAAAAACCTAGATGTATGTATATATATATATGCATGTGCGTGTCTGTGAAGTGTGACCAAAGTGTTAGTAGGAGTAGCAAGATATCCCTGTTATCTTAGCGTGTTTATGAGACAGAAAAAGAAACCAGCAATCCTACCATCATGCAAAACAATTACAGGTTTTTGTTTCACAGTCATCTGGCAGGACGGTAGTACTTCCCTGGGTGGTTGCTGTCTACCAACCTACTACCTATGTAATTATCTGTATTGTAGCGTCTTCAGTGTTTGTAGTTACAACAACCGAGTTGTGTTGGTGGTGCAACCATCTACAGTACTGTTGAAAATGGTGTAAACTATCGACAAGTATTTGAGGTGGTCAGTCCCTCAGCATGGAGCGACTGGAACGATCGTTCCAGACCATAGAGCTGAACTCTTCTCCAGGCTGAGGGACTGACCACCTCAAATGCTTTTTCCCCAAGGTTGATGGACTGATTACATCATCCTCATTTCACTACACCTGCTGCCTCTGTATTTGACTGAAGAAGCCTACTGTGTAGGCGAATAGTTTCAACAATAAAGATACCCAACTGTTTCACATGTGTCTTACTCTTCAATTTGTCGGTATTCTATACCATTTTAAACACTAGTGAGATGTATACTGACAGAGGTGAGTATCAGAGAATACAATGAACTAGACGATGTATACACTGAGAGGTGTATGTCTCTCACTGCACATACACCGAGAGGTGTATGTCTCTCACTGCACATACACCGAGAGATGTATGTCTCTCACTGCACATACACCGAGAGGTGTATGTCTCTCACTGCACATACACCGAGAGGTGTATGTCTCTCACTGCACATACACCGAGAGGTGTATGTCTCTCACTGCACATACACCGAGAGGTGTATGTCTCTCACTGCACATACACCGAGAGGTGTATGTCTCTCACTACACATACACCGAGAGATGTATGTCTCTCACTGCACATACACCGAGAGGTGTATGTCTCTCACTGCACATACACCGAGAGATGTATGTCTCTCACTGCACATACACCGAGAGATGTATGTCTCTCACTACACATACACCGAGAGATGTATGTCTCTCACTACACATACACCGAGAGATGTATGTCTCTCACTACACATACACCGAGAGATGTATGTCTCTCACTGCACATACACTGAGAGGTGTATGTCTCTCACTACACATACACCGAGAGATGTATGTCTCTCACTGCACATACACTGAGAGGTGTATGTCTCTCACTACACATACACCGAGAGATGTATGTCTCTCACTGCACATACACTGAGAGGTGTATGTCTCTCACTACACATACACCGAGAGATGTATGTCTCTCACTGCACATACACTGAGAGATGTATGTCTCTCACTACACATACACCGAGAGATGTATGTCTCTCACTGCACATACACCGAGAGATGTATGTCTCTCACTACACATACACCGAGAGATGTATGTCTCTCACTACACATACACCGAGAGATGTATGTCTCTCACTGCACATACACCGAGAGGTGTATGTCTCTCACTGCACATACACCGAGAGATGTATGTCTCTCACTGCACATACACTGAGAGGTGTATGTCTCTCACTGCACATACACCGAGAGGTGTATGTCTCTCACTGCACATACACTGAGAGGTGTATGTCTCTCACTGCACATACACTGAGAGGTGTATGTCTCTCACTACACATACACCGAGAGATGTATGTCTCTCACTGCACATACACTGAGAGGTGTATGTCTCTCACTGCACATACACTGAGAGGTGTATGTCTCTCACTGCACATACACCGAGAGATGTATGTCTCTCACTGCACATACACCGAGAGGTGTATGTCTCTCACTGCACATACACTGAGAGGTGTATGTCTCTCACTGCACATACACTGAGAGGTGTATGTCTCTCACTACACATACACCGAGAGATGTATGTCTCTCACTGCACATACACCGAGAGGTGTATGTCTCTCACTGCACATACACCGAGAGGTGTATGTCTCTCACTGCACATACACTGAGAGGTGTATGTCTCTCACTGCACATACACTGAGAGGTGTATGTCTCTCACTGCACATACACTGAGAGGTGTATGTCTCTCACTACACATACACTGAGAGATGTATGTCTCTCACTGCACATACACTGAGAGGTGTATGTCTCTCACTGCACATACACTGAGAGGTGTATGTCTCTCACTGCACATACACCGAGAGGTGTATGTCTCTCACTGCACATACACCGAGAGGTGTATGTCTCTCACTGCACATACACCGAGAGGTGTATGCCTCTCGGTGTATATTCAGTCAATTTTAGGAATTACAGTAATCTTGACAGCTGGTAAACAGGTGACATGCAAATTTTGACCCCCTTGTGTAGTAGACAGACTTCAAACCCCATTAACCAACCATCCGGACATTAAAAACACAGTCACACGTATCTACTAATGGTTATTTTTTTTAGTATTTAAGTTGAAATTTAGAGGTAGGGGGGTGAGGAGGGTCACGGGGGGCAACAGGTGGCACTCTCCGAGTTGAAATATTCAGGCGACGCTGGCGACGGTACCACGGCCAGAGTGCCACAGGAAATTGTTGATGCGGGTTCCACGGTGATTGTGTCGGGGGGGGGGGATAGAGCGGGGAGAGGGGAGGATAGGGAGACAGTGGGTAATTGGAGGTACAGTCACACACACACACACACACACACACACACACACACACACACACACACACACACACACACACACACACACACACACACACACACACACACACACACACACACACACAGAACGAGTCCTTGGTTCACCCAAAGGTGTAGGGAGGCAAAAACTAGGTGTACTAGAGAATGGAAAAGGTACAGAAGACAGAGAACTCAGGAAAATAAAGAGATTAACCGAAGAGCCAGAAACGAATATGCACAGATAAGAAGGGAGGCTCAGCGGCAATACGAAAATGACATAGCATCGAAAGTCAAGACTGACCCGAAGCTGTTGTACAGCCACATCAGGAAGAAAACAACAGTCAAAGACCAGGTAATCAGACCGAGGATAGGTGATGGGGAATTCACAAGCAACGACCGGGAGGTATGTCTGGAGCTCAACACGAGATTTAAAGAAGTATTTACAGTGGAAACCAGTAGGACTCCAGGAAATCAGAGCAGGGGGGTGCACTAGCAAGTGCTGGATGAGGTACATATAACCAAGGAGGAAGTGAAGAAGCTGCTATACGAACTTGACACCTCAAAGGCGGTGGGACCAGACAACATCTCTCCATGGGTCCTTAAAGAGGGAGCAGAGATATTGTGTGTACCATTAACAAAGATCTTCAACACATCATCTGAAACTGGGCAACTCCCCGAGGTATGGAAGATGGCAAATGTAGTCCCAATTTTTAAAAAGGGAGACAGACATGAGGCACTAAACTACAGACCTGTATCACTAACGTGTATAGTATGCAAGGTCATGGAGAAGATCATCAGGAGAAGAGTGGTGGGGCACCTGGAAAGAAACAAGTGTATAATTGACAACCAGCATGGTTTCAGGGAGGGAAAATCCTGTGTCACAAACCTACTAGAGTTTTATGACAAGGTGACAGAAGTAAGACAAGAGAGAGAGGGGTGGATCGACTGCATTTTTTTGGACTGCAAGAAGGCCTTCGACACAGTTCCTCACAAGAGGTTACTGCAAAAGCTAGAGGATCAGGCACACATAACAAGAAAGGCACTGCAATGGATCAGAGAACACCTGACAGGGAGGCAACAACGAGTCATGGTACGTGACGAGGTGTCAGAGTGGGCGCCTGTGACAAGCGGGGTTCCACAGGGGTCAGTCCTAGGACCTGTGCTGTTCTTGGTATATGTGAATGACATAACGGAAGAGATAGACTCAGAAAAACCATACCCCCGGCCGGGATTGAACCCGCGGTCATAGAGTCTCAAAACTCCAGCCCGTGGCGTTAGCCACTAGACCAGCTAGCCACAATAAGATTCATCCAACTAGGTATATTTCTACACCATAGGAAGGTTAGCACA
The DNA here is from genome assembly GCF_038502225.1 of Cherax quadricarinatus. Classification (NCBI taxonomy): domain Eukaryota; kingdom Metazoa; phylum Arthropoda; class Malacostraca; order Decapoda; family Parastacidae; genus Cherax; species Cherax quadricarinatus. The sequence goes on from NW_027198342.1 coordinate 26,103, forward strand.
GGCACCACTGTGACCACAAATGCAAGTTTTTACAGACGAATCTCCAGCTAGCGTGGCCGTGACGAACTCTAGCTCAAGTCCCTTTCACTGCCGTCAACATGACTCAAGAAATCGTAATGACACGATTGCAAACAAACCATACCCCCGGTCGGGATTGAACCTGCGGTCATAGAGTCTCAAAACTCCAGCCCGTCGCGTTAGACTCTATGACCGCGGGTTCAATCCCGGCCGGTGGTATGGTTTATTTGCAATCGTGTCATTACGATTTCTTGAGTCATAGACTCAGAAGTGTCCTTGTTTGCGGATGATGTGAAGTTAATGAGAAGAATCAAATCGGATGAGGATCAGGCAGGACTACAAAGAGACCTGGACGGGCTACAAGCCTGGTCCAGCAACTGGCTCCTTGAGTTTAACCCTGCCAAATGTAAAGTCATGAAGATTGGGGAAGGGCAAAGAAGACCGCAGACACAATATAGTTTAGATGGCCAAAGTCTGCAAACCTCACTCAAGGAAAAAGATCTGGGGTGAGTATAACACCGAGCATATCTCCTGAGGCGCACATCAATCAGATAACTGCTGCAGCATACGGGCGCCTGGCAAACCTACGGATAGCGTTCCGATACCTCAGTAAGGATTCGTTTAAGACTCTGTACACCATCTACGTCAGGCCCTTACTGGAGTATGTAGCACCAGTTTGGAATCCACACCTAGTCAAGCACGTCAAGAAATTAGAGAAAGTGCAAAGGTTTGCAACAAGACTAGTCCCAGAGCTACGGGGTTTGTCCTACGAAGAAAGTTTGAGGGAAATCGGCCTGGCGACACTGGAGGCCAGGAGGTTCAGGGGAGACATGATAACGACATATAAAATACTGCGCGGAATAGACGAGGTGGACAAAGACGGGATGTTCCAGAGATGGGACACAGACACAAGAGGTCACAATTGGAAGTTGAAGACTCAGATGAATCAAAGGGATGTTAGGAAGTATTTCTTCAGTCATAGAGTAGTCAAGCCGTGGAATAGCCTAGAAAGTGATGTAGTGGAGGCGGGAACCATACATAGTTTTAAGGCGAGGTATGATAAAGCTCATGGAGCAGGGAGAGAGAGGACCTAGTAGCAATCAGTGAAGAGACGGGGCCAGGAGCTATGAATCGACCCCTGCAACCACAAATAGGTGAGTACAAATAGGTGAGTACACACACACACACACACACGTTATTTACATCCCCTTTATTTATTCCTGTTTTCCATTTATACACATCGATCATATCCCCCCTAATTTTACGCCTTTCTAGAGAGTGCAGATTCAGGGCCCTCAGTCTATCCTCATAGGGAAGATTTCTGATACATGGGATCAACTTTGTCATCCTCCTCCGTACGTTTTCCAGAACATATATATCCATTCCGTAATACGGTGACCAGAACTGTGTAGCATAATCTAAGTGAGGCCTAACCAATGATATATAGAGTTGAAGAACAATCTGAGGACTCCTGTTATTTACGCTTCTTGATATGAAGCCAAGAATTATATTCGCTGTATTGCGAACACTTATGCACTGTTGTCTTGGTTTTAGATTACTGCTAACCAGAACTACTAAATCTTGTCCGTATTCGGTAATATTAAGATCTATATTATTTGGTTTATAAGTGTCGTGATTGTTTTCCTTTACCAGGCTTAGAACTTTGCATCTGTCTATGTTAAGCTGCATCTGCTACATCTCCGACCACTGCATCAGCTTAGCCAGATGTTGTACATAAATGGCTCATAGAACCGACAAATTGATGAATTAGACACATGTGCAACACTTGGGTATCTTGAGGGAACGTTTCGCCACACAGATGCTTCATCAGTCCAATATAAAGAAGAGTGGTGAAGTAATCAGTCCCTGAGGGGACTGATTACTTCAAACGACGTTTCGTTCATTGGAGCCTCCTGTGCTAGTGAAACATCATCAATAAAGCTCATTGTATGGGCGAAACGTCTTCAATAAAAATTCCATGCAACTCCATTTGTCTCTGTCGAGGGAAGGGGAGCTGCAGTTCCTCGGATCAAGATCCCTTGACTAGCATGAAGGAGATGGTGATGGTGATGGTGACTGACAGATGGTGATGACTGACAGGTGGTGATGACTGACGGGTGGTGATGACTGACAGATGACTGATAGAGGTGATAACTGACAGCTGGTGATGATCGATAGATGGTGATGACTGACAGCTGGTGATGACTGACAGGTGGTGGTAACTGACAGATGGCTATGAGTAAAGTGGTTAGTGACAGGTGGTGGTCAGTGACAGCTATTGTACTGATCCAGGGGTCTGTCACTACTCCTTGACAGGTGGGGCAGCTGGAGCCAGACACCACCTACCGTCTGCAGGTGTGGGCGGCCAATGACAAGGGCGCCAGTCCTTCCGTCCACCTGCGAGCCTTCACCACCCACCCGCCCACACACCAGCACACCGCCCATGGTAAGTACCTCACCACCGCCCATACACCCACCCGCCCACGGTAAACAAAAGCTAGTGCCATCAAAGTAAATAGCGTTGAAATAAAGAGAGAGTAACGGAGGTAGTTCCAGACATCGTAGCTCACACAGAAACCAAACTATAAAACAATATTTGATACAGTAGGGTAGAGTGGCAAGTATTGAAGAAAGGAAGAAAGACAAGGAATAGAATATCCATCCCGTGAATTGTACTGGTTAGTTTATTGTACACCCCATATCCAACCTGTTGATGATAGTGGCTAGCTTATCATACACCCCGTATCCATCCTGTGGACGGTAGTGGCCTGGAATAAGCCGGCGAGACTAGACCTGATTTTTACCTTCAAGACATCAGACATGGGAGAAATACCCACCACTAGCACTTCCTCCAACAACCCTTTGTCAGAATCACTTGTAATGACGGATATTTTATCCACGCCATTTGCAACCATGGGACCAACTGCTGACTGATGATACAATCACAGGTATCGATTATCCAGAGGGAATACATAATGAGAAGAGCTGGGGGGGGGGGGAAAGAGAGACCAGACTACGAAAGAGTGAATTGTGTATGAGCGGGAGATTTCCTGAAGTCAGAGACCTGCAGGAAGTATAACTGGGGTAGGAAGACACCGTGAGAGCTGCCGGAGTGCCTGTCAGGAGGGTGCCAGGAGGAAGGAAGGTGCTAGGAGGAAGGAAGGAAGGTGCCAAAAATAAGGTACCAGGAAGAGGGGAGGTGCCAGGAAGAAGGAAAGAAGGAAGGGAGGTCCCAGGAGGAAGGAAGGAATGTCCCAGGAGGAGGAGAACGAGGGAGGTAGGAGGAAATATATACAGAAGTGGAGAAGGAGGAGAGATAGGAAGAGGCAGGAGGACAAGATTATTTAAAATGCAAAGATCAAGAAGACAACACAAAGTACTGAATACCTCTCTGATGATACCACTGATACCATCCATTCACTGGACTGATACCACTGATACCATCCATTCACTGGACTGATACCACTGATACCATCCATTCACTGGACTGATACCATCCATTCACTGGACTGATACCATCCATTCACTGGACTGATACCATCCATTCACTGGACTGATACCATCCATTCACTGGACTGATACCACTGATACCATCCATTCACTGGACTGATACCACTGATACCATCCATTCACTGGACTGATACCATCCATTCACTGGACTGATACCATCCATTCACTGGACTGATACCATCCATTCACTGGACTGATACCATCCATTCACTGGACTGATACCACTGATACCATCCATTCACTGGACTGATACCACTGATACCATCCATTCACTGGACTGATACCACTGATACCATCCATTCACTGGACTGATACCACTGATACCATCCATTCACTGGACTGATACCACTGATACCATCCATTCACTGGACTGATACCACTGATACCATCCATTCACTGGACTGATACCACTGATACCATCCATTCACTGGACTGATACCACTGATACCATCCATTCACTGGACTGATACCATCCATTCACTGGACTGATACCACTGATACCATCCATTCACTGGACTGATACCACTGATACCATCCATTCACTGGACTGATACCACTGATACCATCCATTCACTGGACTGATACCACTGATACCATCCATTCACTGGACTGATACCACTGATACCATCCATTCACTGGACTGATACCACTGATACCATCCATTCACTGGACTGATACCATCCATTCACTGGACTGATACCACTGATACCATCCATTCACTGGACTGATACCACTGATACCATCCATTCACTGGACTGATACCACTGATACCATCCATTCACTGGACTGATACCACTGATACCATACATTCACTGGACTGATACCACTGATACCATCCATTCACTGGACTGATACCATCCATTCACTGGACTGATACCACTGATACCATCCATTCACTGGACTGATACCACTGATACCATCCATTCACTGGACTGATACCATCCATTCACTGGACTGATACCACTGATACCATCCATTCACTGGACTGATACCATCCATTCACTGGACTGATACCATCCATTCACTGGACTGATACCATCCATTCACTGGACTGATACCACTGATGCCATCCATTCACTGGACTGATACCATCCATTCACTGGACTGATACCGTCCATTCACTGGACTGATACCATCCATTCACTGGACTGATACCACTGATACCATCCATTCACTGGACTGATACCATCCATTCACTGGACTGATACCACTGATACCATCCACTCACTGGATTGATACCATTGATACCATCCATTCACTGGACTGATACCACTGATACCATCCATTCACTGGACTGATACCACTGATGCCATCCATTCACTGGACTGATACCACTGATACCATCCATTCACTGGACTGATACCACTGATGCCATCCATTCACTGGACTGATACCACTGATATCATCCATTCACTGGACTGATACCACTGATACCATCCATTCACTGGACTGATACCACTGATGCCATCCATTCACTGGACTGATACCACTGATGCCATCCATTCACTGGACTGATACCACTGATGCCATCCATTCACTGGACTGATACCACTGATATCATCCATTCACTGGACTGATACCACTGATACCATCCATTCACTGGACTGATACCACTAATGCCATCCATTCACTGGACTGATACCACTGATATCATCCATTCACTGGACTGATACCACTGATACCATCCATTCACTGGACTGATACCACTGATGCCATCCATTCACTGGACTGATACCACTGATATCATCCATTCACTGGACTGATACCACTGATACCATCCATTCACTGGACTGATACCACTGATGCCATCCATTCACTGGACTGATACCACTGATGCCATCCATTCACTGGACTGATACCACTGATGCCATCCATTCACTGGACTGATACCACTGATATCATCCATTCACTGGACTGATACCACTGATACCATCCATTCACTGGACTGATACCACTAATGCCATCCATTCACTGGACTGATACCACTGATATCATCCATTCACTGGACTGATACCACTGATACCATCCATTCACTGGACTGATACCACTGATGCCATCCATTCACTGGACTGATACCACTGATGCCATCCATTCACTGGACTGATACCACTGATATCATCCATTCACTGGACTGATACCACTGATATCATCCACTGATACCAAAATTGTCTCCAAACAATTACAACGTCTCCTCAGTAAGTATCCCGGTATCACACACCTGTCTTACTTGGTATCCCCCCAAAAGGTATTCCTTTGAATTGATTACCTGATCTCTCTCTCTCTCTCTCTCTCTCTCTCTCTCTCTCTCTCTCTCTCTCTCTCTCTCTCTCTCTCTCTCTCTCTCTCTCTCTCTCTCTCTCTCTCTCTCTCTCTCTCTCTCTCTCTCTCTCTCTCTTTGTAATAAACTTTAATATCCTCTTTTCCAGTGGTGGCAGAGGTGCGGGAAGGCGGCAGTGACGGCCGTGACGCCGGCGGTGGCAGCAGGGATGGCAGCGGTGACAGGTGAGGGGGGGGAGGGGAAGACAGTGAGGGAGGGGGGGGGAGGGGGGAGGGGAGGGGGAGGGGTACACAACATAACCGGCAAGCTGAGGCAGTGTGATCTTTTCTGGAGACAACTGTATTTTTTTCTAGGATTAACGTGATCTATGTTAGGATTAACGTGATTTTTACTAGGATTAACGTGATTTTTTTTCTAGGATTAACGTGGTTTTTGTTAGGATTAACGTGATTTTTACTAGGATTAACGTGATTTTTTTCTAGGATTAACGTGATTTTTGTTAGGATTAACGTGATTTTTACTAGCATTAACGTGATTTTTTCTAGGATTAACGTGATTTTTGTTAGGATTAACGTGATTTTTACTAGGATTAACGTGATTTTTTCTAGGATTAACGTGATTTTTGTTAGGGTTAACGTGATTTTTACTAGGATTAACGTGATTTTTTTTCTAGGATTAACGTGATTTTTGTTAGGATTAACGTGATTTTTACTAGGATTAACGTGACTTTTACTTAGATTAACCTGATTTTTCTAGGATTAACGTGATTTTTACTAGGATTAAGGTAATTTTTACTAGGAATAACGTGATTTTTTTCTAGGATTAATGTCATGTTTATTATTATTAACGTGATTTTTACTAGGATTAACGCGATTATTGTAAGAACAACGTGATTTTTTGTAAGATTAACGTGATTTTTGTAAGAACAACGTGATTTTTTGTAAGATTAACGTGATTTTTGTAAGAACAACGTGATTTTTGTAAGAACAACGTGATTTTTTGTAAGATTAACGTGATTTTGAAGGCTCTGGTTACGACGACTTTAAAACCTTGCCTTAGAAAGACGTTTTTGAAGCTCTAAATACAGCTGTGCTGGTATATTGGTATACCCACTCGGTATACCAATATACCAGCACAGTATACCAACCTACCAGCACAGTATACCAACCTACCAGCACGGTATACCAACATACCAGCACAGTATACCAACCTACCAGCACGGTATACCAACATACCAGCACAGTATACCAACCTACCAGCACGGTATACCAACATACCAGCACAGTATACTAACATACCAGCACAGTATACTAACATACCAGCACAGTATACTAACGTACCAGCACAGTATACCAACATACCAGCACAGTATACCAACATACCCATGGTGTGGGCGGTAGTCACCCCATACCCATGGTGTGGGTGGTAGTCACCCCATACCCATGGTGTGGGTGGTAGTCACCCCATACCCATGGTGTGGGTGGTAGTCACCCCATACCCATGGTGTGGGTGGTAGTCACCCCATACCCATGGTGTGGGTGGTAGTCACCCCATACCCATGGTGTGGGTGGTAGTCACCCCATACCCATGGTGTGGGTGGTAGTCACCCCATACCCATGGTGTGGGTGGTAGTCACCCCATACCCATGGTGTGGGTGGTAGTCACCCCATACCCATGGTGTGGGTGGTAGTCACCCCATACCCATGGTGTGGGTGGTAGTCACCCCATACCCATGGTGTGGGTGGTAGTCACCCCATACCCATGGTGTGGGTGGTAGTCACCCCATACCCATGGTGTGGGTGGTAGTCACCCCATACCCATGGTGTGGGTGGTAGTCACCCCATACCCATGGTGTGGGTGGTAGTCACCCCATACCCATGGTGTGGGTGGTAGTCACCCCATACCCATGGTGTGGGTGGTAGTCACCCCATACCCATGGTGTGGGTGGTAGTCACCCCATACCCATGGTGTGGGTGGTAGTCACCCCATACCCATGGTGTGGGTGGTAGTCACCCCATACCCATGGTGTGGGTGGTAGTCACCCCATACCCATGGTGTGGGTGGTAGTCACCCCATACCCATGGTGTGGGTGGTAGTCACCCCATACCCATGGTGTGGGTGGTAGTCACCCCATACCCATGGTGTGGGTGGTAGTCACCCCATACCCATGGTGTGGGTGGTAGTCACCCCATACCCATGGTGTGGGTGGTAGTCACCCCAGACCCATGGTGTGGGTGGTAGTCACCCCATACCCATGGTGTGGGTGGTAGTCACCCCATACCCATGGTGTGGGTGGTAGTCACCCCATACCCATGGTGTGGGTGGTAGTCACCCCATACCCATGGTGTGGGTGGTAGTCACCCCATACCCATGGTGTGGGTGGTAGTCACCCCATACCCATGGTGTGGGTGGTAGTCACCCCATACCCATGGTGTGGGTGGTAGTCACCCCATCCCCAGTCACCCATACCCATGGTGTGGGTGGTAGTCACCCCATACCCATGGTGTGGGTGGTAGTCACCCCATACCCATGGTGTGGGTGGTAGTCACCCCATACCCATGGTGTGGGTGGTAGTCACCCCATACCCATGGTGTGGGTGGTAGTCACCCCATACCCATGGTGTGGGTGGCAGTCACCCCATACCCATGGTGTGGGTGGTAGTCACCCCCATACCCCATACCCATGGTGTGGGTGGTAGTCACCCCATACCCATGGTGTGGGTGGTAGTCACCCCATACCCATGGTGTGGGTGGTAGTCACCCCATACCCATGGTGTGGGTGGTAGTCACCCCATACCCATGGTGTGGGTGGTAGTCACCCCATACCCATGGTGTGGGTGGTAGTCACCCCATACCCATGGTGTGGGTGGTAGTCACCCCATACCCATGGTGTGGGTGGTAGTCACCCCATACCCATGGTGTGGGTGGTAGTCACCCCATACCCATGGTGTGGGTGGTAGTCACCCCATACCCATGGTGTGGGTGGTAGTCACCCCATACCCATGGTGTGGGTGGTAGTCACCCCATACCCATGGTGTGGGTGGTAGTCACCCCATACCCATGGTGTGGGTGGTAGTCACCCCATACCCATGGTGTGGGTGGTAGTCCCCCCATACCCATTTGTGTGGGTGGTAGTCACCCCAAACCCATGGTGTGGGTGGTAGTCACCCCATACCCATGGTGTGGGTGGTAGTCACCCCATACCCATGGTGTGGGTGGTAGTCACCCCATACCCATGGTGTGGGTGGTAGTCACCCCATACCCATGGTGTGGGTGGTAGTCACCCCATACCCATGGTGTGGGTGGTAGTCACCCCATACCCATGGTGTGGGTGGTAGTCACCCCATACCCAGGGTGTGGGGGGTAGTCACCCCCCCATACCCATGGTGTGGGTGGTAGTCACCCCATACCCATGGTGTGGGTGGTAGTCACCCCATACCCATGGTGTGGGTGGTAGTCACCCCATACCCATGGTGTGGGTGGTAGTCACCCCATACCCATGGTGTGGGTGGTAGTCACCCCATACCCATGGTGTGGGTGGTAGTCACCCCATACCCATGGTGTGGGTGGTAGTCACCCCATACCCATGGTGTGGGTGGTTAGTCACCCCATAACCATGGTGTGGGTGGTAGTCACCCCATACCCATGGTGTGGGTGGTAGTCACCCCATACCCATGGTGTGGGTGGTAGTCACCCCATACCCATGTGTAGATTATATATAAAGTGGTAATAATACGTCTTACGACGTTCTCATCCCAGCTTGCTGGGGAGAGAACTGGAGGGGGTACCAGCACTGGTGTCCGTGGTGGTGGGTGCTTCCGTGGGAGTGCTGCTGCTGCTGCTCCTGCTTGGTTTGCTGATACGTTACAGGGTGCGTCGCCCCCCTCCACCCCACACCACAGACCCACACCCCACCCACGTCCTGGCGCCCACAACCTCGCCCACCTCTATACTGAAAGGAAGCGGCGACCAACCCAGCTTCACTTGCGTTCACAGAGACTTGCAGGTAGGTGTGTGGTTGTTGCTGGTAGTCTAGGTGACTACCTTACTCCAGTCATCACTAAGTTAGTAGTCTGGATGACTACCTTGCTCCAATCATCACTAAGTTAGTAGTCTGGATGACTACCTTGCTCCAATTATCACCAAGTTAGTAGTCTGGATGACTACCTTGCTCCAATCATCACTAAGTTAGTAGTCTGGATGACTACCTTGCTCCAATCATCACTAAGTTGGTAGTCTGGATGACTACCTTGTTCCAATCATCACTAAGTTAGTAGTCTGGATGACTACCTCACTCCAGTCATCACTAAGTTGGTAGCGCAAACAACAGTACCATCACCATCACCAACAATGCCATCATCATCACCAACACAATACCATCACCATCACCATCACCATCACCATCACCATCACCATCACCATCACCAGCAGTAACTAAACCAGTTTACTTCCCATCACCCAGACGCTATGACTTCCACAGGTTTAGCTCTTCCTCGTGGATACGGAGATAACCCCAATTCACTTTATCTATCCAGGTGAGGTAAATGTTATCGTTGGTGATAACATTTCTTTAAGTATGGAAAGCACTAGAGGCGTATGGGTTATAAAACTGCTAGTCACTAACAAGGGTGACATTCAAACAACCTCTGGATAGATAAATGGCTCAGAGAACCGACTGATTACATCGACTCCAGACTGAGGGACTAATTACCTCAAACTCCTTCTGATAATCAATCATTCTTCTTTGTACTGGACTGATGAAGCCACTGTGTGGGGAACCTTTACCACAGTGAAGATACCCAAGTGTTGCACATGTGTCTAATTTATCAGCCTTCGGAAACTCCCCAGTCACCAAATTTCCAGAGAACTAGAGTCCCCAGCATCATGTATATCTTAAAAGGTCGACAAGGCTGAGTTAATATTTTATGAATACTGAACTCAGCGTTACCCATCACATGACTCACCACTGAGAAAGCTCCCGTTAATAAGTAACGAGGCCAGATATACCGTGACATAACACGCCGAAGAGTTGAAACCAAAATATATCAGTAAGAGGGAACATTAGATGGGATATTTCTCCTTCCAACTGGAACCCTCGTCATTAAAGTCAATCAATATTTTGTCTTATTTTCAATGCTGTGTTCTCTCTGCATGTGACAATCTCCAGCACTGAGGAATCTCCATTACACTCGTATTATCATCATTATAAAGCGCTCAGTAATAACACACTTGGAGACAAACACAGGAGGTTCCTTCATCTGTATATTTTGATCCCCTTCTGGGATCCCCTTCTCCAGAAGAGCATCCCAGAAAGGGATCGAAATACACAGTTTATGAGTTCATGTCTCCGTCTGGGTTATTGATGAATAACAAACATGCACAACATTTAGGAGTCCTTATTGTTGAACCTTTTCGCCTACACAGTAGGATTCTTCAGTCGAATACAGAACCAGCAGGTGTACTGAAGATGATATCATCAGTCCATCATCATTGTTGTCCCTTATAACCGGTGTAGAACGACACGTAAGAAAACACTAGGACATATTTATTAGAAAATGTTTCGGTGCTGGGACCTTGGTCAAGGTCCCAGGACCGAAACGTTTTCTAATCAAAATGTCTCAGTGTCTGGTTACGTGTCTTTCGAAACCAGTTTGTTGGTATCTGTTATCAAGGTTTATATCAGCCATAGTTACACATCGCTGTACTTCGACTGAAGAAGTCGCCTAAGCTAGCGAAACATCTCATCAATAAAGACAATCTTCTTCTTTGTATATGACCGAGGAATGTAGATAGATGGTTCACCTCACCTGTCTGCAGTATATAAGTCACTTCTTCGCGCATATGCTGTATTCTTATGAATATTGAGGGACTACCTCAAACTCCTTCTGATCTTCACCTTGCTTCTTTGTATTGGACTGATGAAGCCATTGTGTGTTAAAACGTTCCCAAAAGTGTTGCACGTGTGTCTAACTTGCTTGGAATGGGCCAATAGGCCTAATGCAGTTTTCCTCCTCCTTTCTTACGTTCTTATAAGTGTTTTTTTCCCCACATCATGTCAGCATTACCATGTCACTTTTTCACTTTTTTTCATTTGGTTCACAGGTGGAGAGCGAGAGTGAGGTAGATCCAGACTTGATCCCACAGCAGTTGTTGCACACCACTCTGACACCGTCAGGACCTCTGCTGCGTCCCCCGGCCAACTACGGCGGTGCTGAGCCTTCCTTCTGTGAGGTGCTGCCTAGGGAAGTTGTGGTGGCTGGCGGGGGTGGTGGGGGGGCTGTGCACCACCAGCTGCTGCCCCCTTATACCCCTCCTCACCAGGTGGTGGCAGGTACTAACACCTCTACACCTCACCACTACCCTCACCAGCAGGTTCTCCAGCAACAACAACAGTACTACACACACCATCCTGCCGTGAGTTACCTCTCCACATTTATTGAAAATCCATCTTATTTGTATATATATTGGTATACCTGTTCTCTATATTTATGTATATTGCGCAGGGACGTGTGTAAACCTCACTTGTCAATTTCTTTTGTTTTACAAATACCTTTTCTTACTTGTAAATCAAAAGTGTTTGGGGCCCACTGTTCTTGTGTCTCCTTACCCCATTCTTTCTTTCATTTTTTCCCTCTCCCCCCGTCCCTGGTCTTCCTTCCCACCTTCTTACCATATCTTCATTGTCAAGCTCTAATATATCCAACATATCTCGTGTAAGTTCGTCCAGAATGATACTGAGAGTCAATGACTTTAACTCTCAATATTATTCTGTTCTTCTGTTCTGATTATATCTCAAGAACATTTTTTCTATACAGTGTTGATCTTATTTGATAAAACACTCTGTATACCTTCCCTTAAAGAGGTGATGGGAGGGTAGCATGAGATTTTTAAGAACTTTTAAGTTAAAATAGGTATAAAATACAGACAAGTTGATGATTAAGACACATGTATAACTCGTGTACTAAATTCTTCTCCAAACTGAGGGACTGACCACCTCATATCTCCAAGGTTGATAGACTTATTACATCATCTTCGTTTCACTATTACACTTACTGTCTCTGTATTTGACTGAAGAAGCGATACGTTTCAAAAATAAAGATACCCAACTGTTGTGCCTGTGTCTTACTCATCAAAAACTTTTAATCACTCATAATGTCTCACTCACGTCATTACCTCAGTGTGGTGAGTTCTGGGTATTGTGGCTGGTGATTGTGGCTGGTGATTGTGGCTGGTGATAGTGGCTGGTGATTGTGGCTGGTGATTGTGGCTGGTGATTGTGGCTGGTGATTGTGGCTGATGATTGTGGCTGATGATTGTGGCTGGTGATTGTGGCTGGTGATTGTGGCTGGTGATTGTGGCTAGTGATTGTGGCTGGTGATTGTGGCTGGTGATTGTGGCTGGTGATTGTGGCTGGTGATTGTGGCTGGTGATTGTGGCTGGTGATTGTGGCTGGTGATTGTGGCTGGTGATTGTGGCTGGTGATTGTGGCTAGTGATTGTGGCTGGTGATTGTGGCTGGACGGTGTGTATATATAGTATCCATGTTCGGACACTATATACTGGAAACGCTTCTAACTACTTCTGAAGCGTCGAAATATGCTATAAAATCATGTTTTGGAGTTATTTTCTATAGCAGGTGATAATTTCCATTCCACAGGCACTGGACATAGTCGTAACCAGGGGATGCTATTATACCTGTGAAAATAATATTTCATTGTCTCCTCCTGTACAGGAAGACCCCAGGTATGCCCACCTGGATCTGGAGGCAGGGAAACAGGTCAGCTGGGCAGCTCGCAGGTCGCGAGCGGTGCCCACTGTATACGCTACCCTGGATACCCGGCGTGTTCACTCCCGTGTTACCTTCGACCTGAGACAGTCGCACAGTCAAGCCAGTCTGGACCAGTCACGGGGCCACGATCTGGCCTACAGCGACGACTCGTCGCACGACCTGTCCTACCCTCACCATCACGCGTCCCACGACTTGGCACGACCCTTATTGGATGACGACCCTCCGCCAGACACCTCTTTTGTGTCTAAACGAGAGAGTTCGGTTTGATACATCAGATGACGACCTTCTTAAGGACTACTACTAACCCCCCTCCCCACACCCACCCTTCCCCAACACAAGGTATAAGTTAGAAGTGACTACTAACAACCTTGACGACCAGCTGTATGACCAACAACAACAACGTGTGCGCACTGTTACAGTTTTGCTCAAGAGTTCCGTAGCATTGCAAGTATCGCCTGTCATCCGGTTCGAAGCACCAACATCACTGAAACTCTAATTGCCGATGTCAATTCCTTTCAATCACACTACACCCAGGTATCAATAAGACGACAGAGGATTAAGCCTCCACCATTACTGGCTCTGAATAACACACACACACACACACACACACACACACACACACACACACACACACACACACATACTTAGTGATCAACATGGGTTTAGCACTTGTTATAACCCAATTTAAAAAGATCAGATCTCACCGTTGACATCAATCCCTCTTCACCCAGGTCTCACCCTGACATCACTTAACCATCAATGATTCCTTTCATGTCTTAGAGATCAGAGTCTTTGACATTTCCTGTACAAATGTCCTCCTTCCTCCTCCTCCTCTTCCTATTTGATATCGGTATATATTTGAGGGTAAATATTTGCATATGTAAAGTTTGCTGGGGACTTTCCTTGGATGCTGCTGAAGACGTCAAACAACTCTCCAAAAGACCAGGAGTTTATCCCCTGCCTTGAGATGTAGAGTTTTCTTTGATAGCGGAGAGAGAGAGAGGGGGTAATAGAGAGAGAGATTAATAGAGAGATACGGCAATAGACAGAGAGAGAGAGTAATATAGGGAGAGAGAGAGAGGGTAATAGAGTAATAGAAAGAGAGACAGACAGACAGACAGACAGACAGACAGAGACATACAGAGACAGAATAATAGAAAGAGAGAGAGATATATAGAGAAAGTAATATAAAGAGAGAGAGGGAAAAACTGAGAGAGGGACTGAGTCAATAAGCAAGGGACTAAGTCAGCAAATCAGGCAACTGAGTGAGTTGATAAGTGAATGAGTGGGGGGGAAAGAGCGAATAACTGAACAGGCAAGTGAATAACCGAGAGAACTGAATGAGAGAGAACACCAGTGAGAACACCAGTGAGAGTGATGAGAAGTTCTCACGCACCGTGGAAAAAAATATATTACTTGAGCATTCCCCATCAGACTTAGCAAGACCTCCGGATGTGTCTCATTACGTTACCAGTATACAACACAGACTGATGAATGAGACACATGTATACACAGCTACACAGGTGTTGGACAAGTGTCTCATTTACATAACCCCCCGAAAGATACACAAAAAAAACTGGCCAGACTTACGAAAATAGGTAAAGCTCAAGGACCCACGAGCAGGAAATGGGTCAGTAGGGTGGAGGCAACGTTTCACCCTAAAGGAGCTACGTGGAGCTAGGACAAGGTTCGGGAGAGGGGCGAAATGAAGCTCTGGTGAATGCCTGTGTAGGTAGCGGGAAAATCTAAGCATGAGCGTACCTGACGACTATAGGTAGTAATCTACTGCCACTCCTGACGACCCTAGTGAGGTAGGTACTACTACTACTACTACTACTACTACTACTACTACTACTACTACTACTACTACTACTACTACTACTACTACTACTAACGACCCCAATTACGTAGATACTACTAGTGACGATCATAGTGAGGTACGTACTACTACTTACGACCCTAGTAGCGTAGGTACTGCTACTGACGACCCTAGTAACGTAGGTACTGCTACTGACGACCCTAGTAACGTAGGTACTACTACTGACGACCATAATAGCGTAGGTATTGCTACTGACGACCCTAGTAAAGTACGTACTACTACTGACGACCCTAGTAAGATAGGTACTACTATTGACGACCAAAGTAACGTAGTTACTGCTACTGACGACCCTAGTAACGTAGGTAGTACTACTGACAACCCTAGTAACGTAGGTACTACTACTGACGACCCTAGTGAGGTAGGTACTACTACTACTGACGACTGTGGTAAAGTAGGTACCTCTCCTTACGACCCTAGTGAAGCAACGACCATATCAACGACCTGTTGAACACAAAAACCTTACGTTGCATGTTATTCCTGTTGTCAGACTGAGACAAGAGAGCTTTGGTCTTCAGACTGAGACAAGAGAGCTTTGGTCTTCAGACTGAGACAAGGGAGCTTTGGTCTTCAGACTGAGACAAGGGAGCTTTGGTCTTCAGACTGAGACAAGAGAGCTTAGGTCTTCAGACTGAGACAAGGGAGCTTTGGTCTTCAGACTGAGACAAGGGAGCTTTGGTCTTCAGACTGAGACAAGGGAGCTTTGGTCTTCAGACTGAGACAAGGGAGCTTTGGTCTTCAGACTGAGACAAGAGAGCTTTGGTCTTCAGACTGAGACAAGGGAGCTTTGGTCTTCAGACTGAGACAAGGGAGCTTTGGTCTTCAGACTGAGACAAGGGAGCTTTGGTCTTCAGACTGAGACAAGAGAGCTTTGGTCTTCAGACTGAGACAAGGGAGCTTTGGTCTTCAGACTGAGACAAGGGAGCTTTGGTCTTCAGCCTGAGACAAGGGAGCTTTGGTCTTCAGACTGAGACAAGAGAGCTTAGGTCTTCAGACTGAGACAAGAGAGCTTAGGTCTTCAGACTGAGACAAGAGAGCTTAGGTCTTCAGACTGAGACAAGGGAGCTTTGGTCTTCAGACTGAGACAAGAGAGCTTTGGTCTTCAGACTGAGACAAGAGAGCTTAGGTCTTCAGACTGAGACAAGAGAGCTTAGGTCTTCAGACTGAGACAAGAGAGCTTAGGTCTTCAGACTGAGACAAGAGAGCTTAGGTCTTCAGACTGAGACAAGGGAGCTTTGGTCTTCAGACTGAGACAAGGGAGCTTTGGTCTTCAGACTGAGACAAGAGAGCTTTGGTCTTCAGACTGAGACAAGAGAGCTTTGGTCTTCAGACTGAGACAAGAGAGCTTAGGTCTTCAGACTGAGACAAGAGAGCTTAGGTCTTCAGACTGAGACAAGAGAGCTTAGGTCTTCAGACTGAGACAAGAGAGCTTAGGTCTTCAGACTGAGACAAGAGAGCTTAGGTCTTCAGACTGAGACAAGGGAGCTTTGGTCTTCAGACTGAGACAAGAGAGCTTTGGTCTTCAGACTGACACAAGAGAGCTTTGGTCTTCAGACTGAGACAAGAGAGCTTTGGTCTTCAGACTGAGACAAGAGAGCTTAGGTCTTCAGACTGAGACAAGAGAGCTTTGGTCTTCAGACTGAGACAAGAGAGCTTTGGTCTTCAGACTGACACAAGAGAGCTTTGGTCTTCAGACTGAGACAAGGGAGCTTTGGTCTTCATACTGAGACAAGAGAGCTTTGGTCTTCAGACTGAGACAAGAGAGCTTTGGTCTTCAGACTGAGACAAGAGAGCTTTGGTCTTCAGGCTGACACAAGAGAGCTTTGGTCCTCAGACTGAGACAAGAGAGCTTTGGTCTTCAGACTGACACAAGAGAGCTTTGGTCTTCAGACTGAGACAAGGGAGCTTTGGTCTTCAGACTGAGACAAGAGAGCTTAGGTCTTCAGACTGACACAAGAGAGCTTAGGTCTTCAGACTGAGACAAGGGAGCTTTGGTCTTCATACTGAGACAAGAGAGCTTTGGTCTTCAGACTGACACAAGAGAGCTTTGGTCTTCAGACTGAGACAAGAGAGCTTTGGTCTTCAGACTGAGACAAGAGAGCTTAGGTCTTCAGACTGAGACAAGAGAGCTTTGGTCTACAGACTGAGACAAGAGAGCTTTGGTCTTCAGACTGACACAAGAGAGCTTTGGTCTTCAGACTGAGACAAGGGAGCTTTGGTCTTCATACTGAGACAAGAGAGCTTTGGTCTTCAGACTGACACAAGAGAGCTTTGGTCTTCAGACTGAGACAAGAGAGCTTTGGTCTTCAGACTGAGACAAGAGAGCTTAGGTCTTCAGACTGAGACAAGAGAGCTTTGGTCTACAGACTGAGACAAGAGAGCTTTGGTCTTCAGACTGACACAAGAGAGCTTTGGTCCTCAGACTGAGACAAGAGAGCTTTGGTCTTCAGACTGACACAAGAGAGCTTTGGTCTTCAGACTGAGACAAGAGAGCTTTGGTCTTCAGACTGAGACAAGAGAGCTTTGGTCTTCAGACTGAGACAAGAGAGCTTTGGTCTTCAGACTGAGACAAGAGAGCTTTGGTCTTCAGACTGACACAAGAGAGCTTTGGTCTTCAGACTGAGACAAGGGAGCTTTGGTCTTCATACTGAGACAAGAGAGCTTTGGTCTTCAGACTGAGACAAGAGAGCTTTGGTCTTCAGACTGAGACAAGAGAGCTTAGCTCTTCAGACTGAGACAAGAGAGCTTTGGTCTTCAGACTGAGACAAGAGAGCTTAGCTCTTCAGACTGAGACAAGAGAGCTTAGCTCTTCAGACTGAGACAAGAGAGCTTTGGTCTTCAGACTGAGACAAGAGAGCTTAGCTCTTCAGACTGAGACAAGAGAGCTTTGGTCTTCAGACCGAGACAAGAGAGCTTAGGTCTTCAGACTGAGACAATAGAGCTTTGGTCTTCAGACTGAGACAAGAGAGCTTTGGTCCTCAGACTGAGACAAGAGAGCTTAGGTCTTCAGACTGAGACAAGAGAGCTTTGGTCTTCAGACCGAGACAAGAGAGCTTTGGTCCTCAGACTGAGACAAGAGAGCTTAGGTCTTCAGACTGAGACAAGAGAGCTTTGGTCTTCAGACTGAGACAAGAGAGCTTAGGTCTTCAGACTGAGACAAGAGAGCTTTGGTCTTCAGACTGAGACAGGAGAGCTTAGGTCTTCAGACTGAGACAAGAGAGCTTTGGTCTTCAGACTGAGACAAGAGAGCTTTGGTCTTCAGACTGAGACAAGAGAGCTTTGGTCCTCAGACTGAGACAAGAGAGCTTTGGTCTTCAGACTGAGACAAGAGAGCTTTGGTCCTCAGACCCTGACGACTTAGGGGGGGGAGGAGGGAGAGAAACGTCCTGCTTTATAATGTATATTTTTGTATATGTATAAAGATTTATATATAAAAATAAATATAAATAATGTATATAGAGTGTATATATTTATTCCCTTTTTAACAGACGTAAAACTGGATCTCGAAACGTCTTGAAGAGACGTTTCGCCCATTTGGGGGACATCCTTTTTTTTCAAAATTCACTTGATAACAGAAAAGCAAAGACTGCATAAGGGAAGGTAGTGAGGTGAGGCAGTGAGGTGAGGCAGTGAGGTGAGGCAGTGAGGTGAGGCAGTGAGGTGAGGCAGTGAGGTGAGGCAGTGAGGTGAGGCAGTGAGGTGAGGCAGTGAGGTGAGGCAGTGAGGTGAGGCAGTGAGGTGAGGCAGTGAGGTGAGGCAGTGAGGTGAGGCAGTGTGGTGAGGCAGTGAGGTGAGGCAGTGAGGTGAGGCAGTGAGGTGAGGCAGTGAGGTGAGGCAGTGTGGTGAGGCAGTGAGGTGAGGCAGTGTGGTGAGGCAGTGAGGTGAGGCAGTGTGGTGAGGCAGTGAGGCAAGGCAGTGAGGTGAGGCAGTGAGGTGAGGCAGTGAGGTGAGGTAGTGTGGTGAGGCAGTGAGGTGAGGCAGTGAGGTGAGGCAGTGAGGTGAGGCAGTGTGGTGAGGCAGTGAGGTGAGGCAGTGTGGTGAGGCAGTGAGGTGAGGCAGTGTGGTGAGGCAGTGAGGTGAGGCAGTGAGGTGAGGCAGTGAGGTGAGGCAGTGTTGTGATGTAGTTCAGCTGGGCTTGTGAGGTCTCTTGGGAGACCTAATTTAACCAATTATATGGTCACACCTTGCCTTGGCAAACGTCTGT
>NW_027198343.1:0-45774 GCF_038502225.1 Cherax quadricarinatus
GAAAATCACAGTGCACTGGCAACATGACAAAAAGTACTCATCTAGCCTTATAAGAATGATCAACTACACAGACGCTCACCATTACCAATAGACCCCTAGCTGTCTTCAAGAGGGAGCTGGACAGGCACCTAAAGTCAATACCTGACCAGCCGGGTTGTGGCTTATCCGTTGGTTTGCATGTGGCTAGCAGTAACAGCCTGGTTGATCAGGCCCTGATCCACTGCAAAGCCTCGTCATGGGTCGGGCTGTGGGGGCATTGACCCCCAGAACACTCTCCAGTACACAAAGGAGTGTACTGTGCAGTGTGATCTATGACACCATCATTATTTCACCCAGGAAGTGTGTAAAAATTTGAGTCCAGTAACTTTGTCACCCTGCCTCGGTGGGAGACGGCCGACTTGTTGGAAAAAAAAAAGTCTTAACACCTCGTATATAATCCTGGAAACTATATATTATCCTGAAAACTATGTATAATCCTGGAAACATGTATAATCTAGGAAACATTATATTGCAAATTAACACATACCTGGAGAGGGTGTACCAGGGATGTGAATTACTCTGGAATTTTGTGAAGAGAAAGGAAAGGTTAAATGTTTGTTATATGATTGGTTTATATTGCAGATGGTCCCAAGATCTAATGGATGTTTGCTCTGAGTACTTAGCAACTTTTGAGGCACCAACAGCTGCAGACAGAATAAATATTTTGAGGGTATGTAAAAAATCGAGTCTTGGTTTTTCTTGTGTATCTAATTTTTAGTACGATTAGAAAATTCTGAGCCAACTAGAGATGTGTTTATTAACCTTTTTGGGGTGGGTCGCGTTGTTCTATGGCTTTGAAGCACAAGTTGGCCTGTTGTTCTACGTCTTGAGCTAAGCTCACTCGGATAAGCTGTGAGTAGTAAATTTGGGCTTAAATATAAGAGAAAGGGTCTATGCTTTAAGTGTGCACTATATATAAAAAAAAAGAATCCAGTAGCATGCAGTACATAATGGAAAAAACTGTGACCATCTTTTTGGTTTAAAACATTGACTTTGCAGTGTATTTTCTCATGGTTTTAATGGTCTCACTTGGTAGAATGGAAAATATATTACTGAAGTAGAGATGATTTTGATTAGTTTCACGACGAAAAATAGCTTGGAATTGAGCTCAAAAGAGCAAAAATGTTCTATTTTTGCCGATATTCCAGAGTACACAAATTGTCGCTCATCCAGTACACGTCCAACTGGTCAGTCTAATAGATGTCCACAAATGCGCTGACATTACTTACACAATTATTACGAAAATGCAGTTGTGTCCATAACAGTAAATCTTCTATAGTTATTGTGTGATTAGAATTCAAAATAGAAAGCAAGTGTAATACACGAAATAACTGAGGACATGACATATGAACAGAGGGAATGTTGTTTTAGTGCCAGGAATGTCTACTTTGTTTATTCTGGACCCTATATTGAAATTGGTAATTTTTTAATTTTGTGTGAAATTGGCCAAATTTTGATCACTTCATTGGGTAGCTGAAATTAGTAAATGAGCAGCTTCTTGTACTCAGTCGATTGAATTGAAGGAATACTAGAAAAATAGCTATGAGTTTGGTTGACTGGAGCAATGGTATTCGCCAAAAATAGGGCTCAAAGTGGGCAAAATCACCAGTGCGTAAATATCGCCGAGACCACTAACTTTGCAAGAGCGTAATTCCATAAGCTTTCCATCAAATTTTCGTATTTTGGGTTTCATTGCCTTTGGTAAAGATTCTTGATCATTTCATGAGTATTTTTTTTTTTAAATTCTCTGACCCTGAGAGCAAGTTTCAGACAAGAAGTTCTGATCCTGAAAGGGTTGATAAGCAGCTGAGGAATGCATTCTGCAGTAGCATTTATTTGTATAGTTCTATATATATGTGATGTGTGCTTAAACTATACTGCATATTATGAAACATAACATATTGAATTGATATTAATTATGAAGATTATTTGCATTTTTATATGACTAGGCACCCACATACAGCAGGGCCCCGCTTTACGGCGTTTCACTTTACGGCGTTCCGCTAATACGGACATTTCAAATTATGACCAAAACTCGCTATACGGCTCCCCCCACCTGTCTTTCTAATACGGTCACAGCGGCCCACCGAGTTTGTTTACATTCTCCCTGAGCACATCTCCTTATTATGTCTGGAAACTTTCCAAAATTTCAAGTGTTTTAAAGTTATTGTATATTTTATATGTATTGTACTTGATAATTAAACTTATGTACACCTGTACCTAAATAAACTTACACACTGTGCTGGCATGTAGGTACCTGGAGTTTACCTGGAGAGAGTTTCGGGGGTCAACGCCCCCGCGGCCCGGTCTGTGACCAGGCCTCCTGGTGGATCAGCGCCTGATCAACCAGGCTGTTGCTGCTGGCTGCACGCAAACCAACGTACGAGCCACAGCCCGGCTGATCAGGAACTGACTTTAGGTGCTTGTCCAGTGCCAGCTTGAAGACTGCCAGGGGTCTGTTGGTAATCCCCCTTATGTGTGCTGGGAGGCAGTTGAACAGTCTCGGGCCCCTGACACTTATTGTATGGTCTCTTAACGTGCTAGTGACACCCCTGCTTTTCATTGGGGGGATGGTGCATCGTCTGCCAAGTCTTTTGCTTTCGTAGTGAGTGATTTTCGTGTGCAAGTTCGGTACTAGTCCCTCTAGGATTTTCCAGGTGTATATAATCATGTATCTCTCCCTCCTGCGTTCCAGGGAATACAGGTTTAGAAACCTCAAGCGCTCCCAGTAATTGAGGTGTTTTATCTCCGTTATGCGCGCCGTGAAAGTTCTCTGTACATTTTCTAGGTCGGCAATTTCACCTGCCTTGAAAGGTGCTGTTAGAGTGCAGCAATATTCCAGCCTAGATAGAACAAGTGACCTGAAGAGTGTCATCATGGGCTTGGCCTCCCTAGTTTTGAAGGTTCTCATTATCCATCCTGTCATTTTTCTAGCAGATGCGATTGATACAATGTTATGGTCCTTGAAGGTGAGATCCTCCGACATAATCACTCCCAGGTCTTTGACGTTGGTGTTTCGCTCTATTTTGTGGCCAGAATTTGTTTTGTACTCTGATGAAGATTTAATTTCCTCATGTTTACCATATCTGAGTAATTGAAATTTCTCATCGTTGAACTTCATATTGTTTTCTGCAGCCCACTGAAAGATTTGGTTGATGTCCGCCTGGAGCCTTGCAGTGTCTGCAATGGAAGACACTGTCATGCAGATTCGGGTGTCATCTGCAAAGGAAGACACGGTGCTGTGGCTGACATCCTTGTCTATGTCGGATATGAGGATGAGGAACAAGATGGGAGCTAGTACTGTGCCTTGTGGAACAGAGCTTTTCACCGTAGCTGCCTCGGACTTTACTCTGTTGACGACTACTCTCTGTGTTCTGTTAGTGAGGAAATTATAGATCCATCGACCGACTTTTCCTGTTATTCCTTTAGCGCGCATTTTGTGCGCTATTACGCCATGGTCACACTTGTCGAAGGCTTTTGCAAAGTCTGTATATATTACATCTGCATTCTTTTTGTCTTCTAGTGCATTTAGGACCTTGTCGTAGTGATCCAGTAGTTGAGACAGACAGGAGCGACCTGTTCTAAACCCATGTTGCCCTGGGTTGTGTAACTGATGGGTTTCTAGATGGGTGGTGATCTTGCTTCTTAGGACCCTTTCAAAGATTTTTATGATATGGGATGTTAGTGCTATTGGTCTGTAGTTCTTTGCTGTTGCTTTACTGCCCCCTTTGTGGAGTGGGGCTATGTCTGTTGTTTTTAGTAACTGAGGGACGACCCCCGTGTCCATGCTCCCTCTCCATAGGATGGAAAAGGCTCGTGATAGGGGCTTCTTGCAGTTCTTGATGAACACAGAGTTCCATGAGTCTGGCCCTGGGGCAGAGTGCATGGGCATGTCATTTATCGCCTGTTCGAAGTCATTTGGCGTCAGGATAACATCGGATAGGCTTGTGTTAATCAAATTTTGTGGCTCTCTCATAAAAAATTCATTTTGGTCTTCGACTCTCAGTCTGGTTAGCGGCTTGCTAAAAACTGAGTCATATTGGGACTTGAGTAGCTCACTCATTTCCTTGCTGTCATCTGTGTAGGACCCATCTTGTTTAAGTAGGGGCCCAATACTGGACGTTGTTCTCGATTTTGATTTGGCATAGGAGAAGAAATACTTTGGGTTTCTTTCGATTTCATTTATGGCTTTTAGTTCTTCCCGCGATTCCTGACTCCTAAAGGATTCTTTTAGCTTAAGTTCGATGCTTGCTATTTCTCTGACCAGTGTCTCCCTGCGCATTTCAGATATATTGACCTCTTTTAGCCGCTCTGTTATTCTTTTCCGTCGCCTGTAAAGGGAGCGCCTGTCTCTTTCTATTTTACATCTACTCCTCCTTTTTCTTAGAGGAATAAGCCTTGTGCATACATCGAGTGCCACCGAGTTAATCTGTTCTAGGCATAAGTTTGGGTCTGTGTTGCTTAGTATATCTTCCCAGCTTATATCGGTTAGGACTTGGTTTACTTGGTCCCACTTTATGTTTTTGTTATTGAAGTTGAATTTGGTGAATGCTCCCTCGTGACTAGTCTCATTTTGTCGGTCTGGGGCTCCACGCATACATGTCTGAACCTCAATTATGTTGTGATCTGAGTATATTGTTTTTGATATGGTGACATTTCTTATCAGATCATCATTGTTAGTGAAGATGAGGTCTAGTGTATTCTCCAGTCTAGTAGGCTCTATTATTTGCTGGTTTAAATTGAATTTTGTGCAGAGATTTAAAAGCTCGTGTGAGTGTGAGTTTTCATCAGAGCTGCCTCCTGGTGTTATTACTGCAACAATATTATTTGCTATATTCCTCCATTTTAGGTGCCTTAAGTTGAAATCCCCCAGGAGCAAGATGTTGGGTGCAGGAGCTGGAAGATTTTCCAGACAGTGGTCAATTTTTAACAGCTGTTCCTGGAATTGCTGGGATGTTGCATCCGGAGGCTTGTAGACTACCACAATGACTAGGTTTTGGTTCTCGACCTTTACTGCTAAAACTTCCACTACGTCATTTGAGGCATTAAGCAGTTCTGTGCAAACAAGTGACTCTGCAATGTACAGGCGAACCCCCCCCTTTTGCCTGTTCACTCTGTCACATCTGTATAGGTTGTAACCTGGGATCCATACTTCGTTGTCCAAGTGATCCTTTATGTGGGTCTCAGTGAAAGCCGCGAACATTGCCGTTGCCTCTGCAAACAGTCCACGGATGAAAGGTATTTTGTTGTTTGTTGCTGGCTTTAGACCCTGTATATTTGCAAAGAAGAATGTTATCGGACTGGTGGTATTGTTGGTACTGGGGGGGGATTTTTTTTCTTGTATATTACGTTAATATACACATTTTCATTAATCCATCCGTGATATTTTTTTCAAAATTATATAATAAACACGATACATAACATAAATACATAACATATGTGTAGAGAACCTAGGATAACCCAAAAAAGTCAGAGTGACTTACTTCCATTGCCTTCA
The DNA here is from genome assembly GCF_038502225.1 of Cherax quadricarinatus. Taxonomy (NCBI): domain Eukaryota; kingdom Metazoa; phylum Arthropoda; class Malacostraca; order Decapoda; family Parastacidae; genus Cherax; species Cherax quadricarinatus. Next base: position 5,537 of record NW_027198343.1, read on the forward strand.
CTCAGAGCATCATTTCTTCTCAAAATGATGTTACATGAGAATGGGAGTGTTCTTCTTTATTTATTCTACCGTATCAATGTAGAGACAACCTGTACACAATGTAACTTGTACACAAACCAGACGTGTACACTGTTTACAAAACTTACCTTCGCCTGGTTTGTTTACATAACTCTGCGCCTGTCCTCTCTCATGCACTCATTCTTTCTCTCTGGTATGGTAGCCTGGCTGACTACCATACATACCACACTTGATTTTTTACAATAAATACTACTCATCTCACCCTATATTTTAAGGTAAGTAATGAGTGAACTGTATATACATTTTATCGCTCTGGGATGCGACCAATATCATGTAAGTGTATTTATGTAAGTGCGTTTGTACGTGTATGTTTGGGGGTCTGAAATGGACTAATCTACTTCCTGGTATGGTAGCCTGGCTGAATAAACTTGTCTCACCCAGTAAGACAGTACTGGCACCTGAACATACTTATGTAGTGAAAAAATATCGAACCTAACCATATAAGTGGGGGGGTCCACTGTATACATTTTACCCTGGGATTAACCCTTTCAGGGTCCAAGGCCCAAATCTGGAGTCACGCACCAGTGTCCAAGAATTTTGAAAAAAAAAAATTTGTTATTTTTTCTTATGAAATCGTAGAGAATCTTTTTGTGAAGGTAATAAAACAAAAAGTACGAAATTTGGTGGAAAATTGACGAAATTATGCTCTCGCGAATTTTGATGTGTCAGCGATATTTACGAATCGGCGATTTTGCCGACTTTGACTCCCATTTTAGGCCAATTACATTATTCCAATCAACCAAATTCTTAGCTATTTCACTAGTATTACTTCTATTCTATCGATTGAGCACAAGAAATCGCCAAGTCAACTGTTTCAACTACAAAATAAAGTGATCGGAAATTGTTAATTTGGCCAATTTAACACAAAGTTCAAAATATTCCAATTTCAAAATAGGGTCCAGAATGAACAATGTAGGCATTCCTGGCACTAAACTAACATTTCCTCTGTTCATTAGTTATGTTTTGAGGCTTTACAAATAAATTCCATTTTGATTTTTTATTCACATAATGAATTTTTATTCACACCAAAAAATAGAAGATTTACTGTTATGCAATACTGTAATAATTGTATAAATATCATCACCATATTTGTGAATGTATATTAGACCCACCAGCTGACGTGTATTAGACGTGTGAGGTCGTTTGTTTACTCTTGAATATCGGCAAAAATTTAACATTTCTGCTACTTTGAGCTCAGTTTCAAGCCATTTCCAGTGCTAAAACCAATCAAAATCATCTCTATTTCTGTAATATGTCTTCCATTCTATCAAATGAGACCAAGAAATCGCAAATACAACTATAAAAAACATACGAAAAAACACTGCAAAGTTGCTGTTTTAATCGAAAAATCATGATTTCATTTTTTTTCTCTCATTATACACAGTGTGCTGCAGGATCTGTTTTATGTGGTGCACACATACCACATAGATGTATTCTCTCATATCTAGGCCCAAATGTACCACTCACAGTTTATCAGAGTGAGCTGAGCTCATGGCGTAGATCTACGGTTTGGACCCTGAACGTAAAGCCGTAGATCTACGGGACGGACCCTGAAAGGGTTAAATATCATAGAATAGTATGTGTGGGTGGGTTGGCCTGGTATGGTAGTCTGGCTGACTACCATACATACCACATTTGATATTTTACAATAAATACTACTCATCTCACCCTATATTTTAAGGTAAGTAATGAGTGAACTGTATATACATTTTATCGCTCTGGGATGCTTAAATATCATAGAATAGTATGTGTGGGTGGGGTGGCCTGGTATGGTAGCCTGGCTGACTACCATACATACCACACTTGATTTCTTACAATAAATACTACTTGTCTCACCCTAGATTAAGACTATAAATATTTTAAGGTAAGTAATGAGTGCACTATGTGTGTATTGTACTTTTTTATTGTTTTTTGATGCCTGGTTCTATTGCTAACATAATATATGTTAGTGTAAACTTGTTATCTAGTGTTTGTATGCATTTGTAAGTGGAAAAAAAGGGTGTTCCACTTTACGGCGGTTTCCGCTTTACAGCGGTAGCCTGGAACCTAACCCGCCGTATAAGTGGGGCCCTCCTGTATATGTAAATATTAGTCGTGCACACAGATTTGTGTAACACTGAGTAAGATAAATGTTAGGTATTCACTGCACATTCACACTTCTCCAGGGTCCCTGATGTAGTTTTATGTCATGAACTCAGCTCAAATAAGCTGTGAGCTACAAATTTTGGCCTAGATATGAGAGAATGGGTCTGTCCTGTGAGTGTGCACAGTATAATAAAAAAAATCTAGCTGCATGAGGAGCATAATGGGGAAAAACAAAACTATGAATGTGTGTAGAGTTTAAAATAGTGATTGAGGCGTTTTATCAGATGTATTTTATGGTTTGGTTGGCTGTTTCTTGGTATTTAATAGAATAGAAGACACTACTAAAACAAAGATTTGTTTTGATTGGTTTCAAGATTGGTAGTAGCTTGAAATTGAGCTCAAAGTAGCAGAAATATTAAATTCTTGTAGTTATTCCAGAGGCCCCCTACAACCCCCAGTCTGTTTTATGGATTTTGAATGAGTTTTGTTCAGTTATTGGGATACTACCCATTACATAAACCTAACTTCTTAGAGACTTTAACACACTGGGCATCTCCCATGGTTGTGAGTAACTCGAAAAAGAAAAAAATACTTTCACCATCCCTCACTCCTTCACTCTCTTGCCAGAGGGGAACATATATTACAGTTCAAAACTGCAAATATCCCTCCACCTACTGAAGAGTACAGGCACTGTACTTTCCACCTCATTGCCCCATTAACCCTTTCAGGGTCCAAGGCCCAAATCTGGAGTCACGCACCAGTGTCCAAGAATTTTCAAAAAAAAAATTTATTTTACCTTATGAAATCGTAGAGAATCTTTTTGTGAAGGTAATAAAACAAAAAGTACGAAATTTGGTGGAAAATTGACGAAATTATGCTCTCGTGAATTTTGATGTGTCAGCGATATTTACGAATTGGCGATTTTGCTGACTTTGACTCCCATTTTAGGCCAATTACATTATTCCAATCAACCAAATTCTTAGCTATTTCACTAGTATTACTTCTATTCTATCGATTGAGCACAAGAAATCGCCAAGTCAACTGTTTCAACTACAAAATAAAGTGATCGGAAATTGTTAATTTGGCCAATTAAACACAAAGTTCAAAATATTCCAATTTCAAAATAGGGTCCAGAATGAACAATGTAGGCATTCCTGGCACTAAACTAACATTTCCTCTGTTCATTAGTTATGTTTTGAGGCTTTACAAATAAATTCCATTTTGATTTTTTATTCACATAATGAATTTTTATTCACACCAAAAAATAGAAGATTTACTGTTATGCAATACTGTAATAATTGTATAAATATCATCACCATATTTGTGAATATATATTAGACCCACCAGCTGACGTGTATTAGATGTGTGAGGTCGTTTGTTTACTCTTGAATATCGGCAAAAATTTAACATTTCCGCTACTTTGAGCTCAGTTTCAAGCCATTTCCAGTGCTAAAACCAATCAAAATCATCTCTATTTCTGTAATATGTCTTCCATTCTATCAAATGAGACCAAGAAATCGCAAATACAACTATAAAAAACATACGAAAAAACACTGCAAAGTTGCTGTTTTAATCGAAAAATCATGATTTCATTTTTTTTTCTCATTATACACAGTGTGCTGCAGGATCTGTTTTATGTGGTGCACACATACCACATAAATGTATTCTCTCGTATCTAGGCCCAAATGTACCACTCACAGTTTATCAGAGTGAGCTGAGCTCATGGCGTAGATCTACGGTTTGGACCCTGAACGTAAAGCCGTAGATCTACGGGACGGACCCTGAAAGGGTTAATCTTAAGATAGTCTTAAGTTTGCCCAAAATGCTCTGCATATTAAGGAGCTTTCTGCATGCACATCTAAATGTCATTCATGTCTGTATAAACATTGCATTATGCTGAGACAAAGAAAATAAATATAAATCTCGAGTCTGGCTAACCACTTTCACTGAATCCTTTCATAAATGTTACCTTGCTCATGCTCCAACAGCATGTCAACTCATAAAAACCACTTGCCTTCCCTCACACATTCTTGCTGGATGTCTAAGCTCCTCGCTTTCAAAATCTCCTTTACTTCTTTTCTCCAACCTTTCCTAGGATGATCCCTACCCCACCTTCCTTCCAGTACAGATTAATACACCAAGGCATCCTATCTTGTTCCATCCTCTCTATATGAACCACATCAACAATCCCTCTTCCACCTTTTGGATAATACTTTTAGTAACCTCACACTTCATCCTAATTATTAACCCTTTCAGGGTCCGTCCCGTAGATCTACGGCTGGTCGGTGAGTGTCCAAACCGTAGATCTACGCCAAAATTCTAGCGCCGTCAAATTTAGCGCGAAAGCGCTCATAGGCCTACATATGAGAGAATGGGTCTGCGCCGTGGGTGTGCGCCGTAAACAAAAAATCTAGGCGCCTGCATAGCATTGTGGGAACGCCGGCTCAGTCACCCTTGTTCACCATGTCTCGTCGCAAGTCAGCTCTCACTCCCCGGAAAATTGGGACTCTCCTCTTCCTGTCTGATAGTTCTGACACTGATGGAAGTGGAAATGAAGACGAATTCTACGGCTTTGATAAGTTAGTGACCGAAAATAATGACCAGGATATCGATAATAGTGCAGAAAACCCCGACGATCCTCGACCTTCTACCTCTGGTGTGGGCACTCGTGACTCACGGTCGGGTGTTCCTAAACGTAAGAGAAAACTAATATTTTCCCGTGGCCTGGCCTCTGACTTCAGTAATGACGATGATTCTGACGTGGATTGTGATTTTATTGCGCTCGACGATCATTCGAGTAGTGATAGTGAGGAAACATATTCACCAGTGAAGCGTCGGTATGTTCGCCGCCGCATGCGCTCGGGTAGTGTACCCTATGCTGTGCCCAGGGGACGGAGGAGTACATCCCGGAGTACATCCCGTGGCCCTACACCCGTTTTAGGTAGTGATAGTGAGGATGATGTGGCTACACTTGGCATGGATGGGCCACAGACATCAGTGGATGGTGTTAGTGGGGCTGGTGGTGGTAGTGGCACCGCCATGCGTGACTCGCTGTGCCACGCGGGAACCCACGCTGCTGACTCGTCAGTTCAAGGACAAAGCGGAGCGTCACCCACCAGCCCGCCACAACCACCCGTACAACCAGCCTATGATGTCCAGTATCCACCAGCAAACCGTATCTGGGATTGGCAGCAAAATCCCAATTTTGTTCCCAGCCCTCACCACTTTGATGACTCGCAAAGTGGAATTCTACCTACCTGTCCCCTTGGAACCACGGCCAATGAACTGGAATTCTTTGAATTATTCTTTGACCAGCCATTGATGGAAATTATTGTCAGGGAAAGTAATAAGTATTTTCAGTACACCATGGCAAATACGATCTTATCACCACAGTCAAGACTACACAGGTGGAAAGAGACGACTGTTGCAGAAATGTATTTGCTTTTTGCAACAATAATGCTTATGCCTCACGTCTATAAGCATAATATAAAAGCATACTGGTCCACAGATCGGCTAATTTGTACCCCATCCTTCAGTGAAATAATACCAGTGAACAGGTTTATCTTACTGTTACGTATGTTGCACTTCTCTGACAAAACCAGGCCTGACAGAAGTGACAGGTTATACAAGATTAGAAATGTTTTCATGTATCTCAAACAAAAGTTCAGGATATACTTTTATCCATTCAAGAATCTTGTAATTGACGAGTCTTTGATTTTGTTCAAAGGTAGACTGTCATTCAAGCAGTATATACCGAGCAAGAGGAACCGCTTTGGTATAAAATTGTTTGTACTCTGTGATTGTGACAGTGGCCTGGTGTTGGATATTGTTGTATACACGGGTAGTAAAACATTGAAAGATACCAAGATGTTATTGGGTATATCAGGTGACGTAGTGAGAAACATGATGGCACCTTATCTTGGTAAGGGCCATACATTATATACCGATAACTGGTACACAAGCCCATTACTCAGTGATTTCATGCGAGTGAACAAGACAGATGTGTGTGGCACAGTGCGTTCTAATCGTAAACATATGCCCAGGCTCAACGCAGGTGTTCGTGGTGATGACGTGCAGGTGTTTACTGCCAATGACATCATGGCATTACGGTGGCATGACAAACGAGATGTCACATTGTTGACAACCATTCACCGTAATGAAATGCAAGACAGTGGCAAAGTTGATCGAGTGACTAATGAACGTATTCGAAAACCAGTGACAGTGATTGATTATACACAAAACATGCGCTTGGTTGACAAGTGTGACATGCAGATTGGTTTTGTTGACTGTGTTCGTAAGAGTTACAAGTGGTACATGAAACTTTTCTTCCATCTCATGGACATTTCAATGCTGAATGCATATAATATGTACCAAATAAAGACTGGTAACAGACCACCGTATGGTGAATTTTGTTTGTCTGTTGTCAGACAACTCATAATGAAGTACCAGGTAACAACACCTGCAATACAACATGGTCCTCGAATTCATCACAATATACCCAAGCGTTTGAGAAGAGAAGGTGATCATTTCATAATACAGCTTCCTTCAACTCAAAAGAAATTTGCTCAGAAGAGATGCATTGTCTGTGCACAAACAAAACGACGGCAACAAAGACGCAAAGACACTCGGTTTATGTGTGAGGAATGTAAGGTGCCTCTGTGCATGGTGCCTTGTTTCAAGGAGTTCCACAAGCTCCAGCAGTTCTAAAACCATGTCCAGTGATTGTAAATATGTAAATATATGATAGAACATTAGTATTATACAATATTTGTGCATGTTTATTGTAATAAAAAACAGTGGTAAACAATAATATGATAATAACTTTAGTGCGGTTATTGTGTTCAATACAGTGAGTTTATATATATATCAATTATATACAGTATTGGTCTCTCAGGCCCCAAATGTTAGTAGGAATAGAAAAAAATTGGAAAAGAAAAGAAAAAACAACTAAAACAACAAAATAATATAATACGCGTATGTGGAATTCGTCGATGTTGCCGCCACCACATCATTTTCTACAAACTTCTTGGCACTGTATCTCGGTAAGTACTGATCAGATTCTAATTTTTTTTGTTTTATTACCTTCACAAAAATATGCTCTTTAATTCTGTAAGAAAATTTTTTTTTTTTTTCAAAATTTCTTGGACACTGGTTTTGGCCTTGGACCCTGAAAGGGTTAAAAGTGTTTACAAGCCAGCCAGTGCGGTCGCATCTAAGCATACATTCGGTACATTTCATATTATCACAGTGTTTTTAGTGCTTGCACCTGCAAAATAAGTCACCATGGGCCCCAAGAAAGCTTCTAGTGCCAACCCTACAGAAAAAGGGTGAGAATTACTATTGAAATGAAGAAAGAGATAATTGCAAAGTACGAAAGTGGAGTGCGTGTGTCGGAGCTGGCCAGGTTGTATACAAAACCCAAATCAACCATCGCTACTATAGTGGCCAGGAAAACGGCAATCAAGGAAGCTGTTCTTGCAAAAGGTGCAACTTTGTTTTCGAAACAGCGACCGCAAGTGTTAGAAGATGTTGAGAGACTGTTATTGGTGTGGATAAATGAAAAACAGATAGCAGGAGATAGCATTTCTCAAGCGATCATATGTGAAAAGGCTAGGAAGTTGCATGAGGATTTAATTAGAAAAATGCCTGCAACTAGTGATGTGAGTGAATTTAAGGCCAGCAAAGGTTGGTTTGAGAGATTTAAGAATCATAGTGGCATACATAGTGTGATAGGCATGGTGAGGCTGCCAGTTCGGACCAAAAAGCAGCTGAAAAATATGTGAAGGAATTCAAGGAGTACATAGACAGTGAAGGATTGAAACCTGAACAAGTGTTTAACTGTGACAAAACAGGCCTGTTTTGGAAGAAATTGCCAAGCAGGACCTACATTACTCAGGAGGAAAAGGCACTCCCAGGACATAAGCCTATGAAAGATAGGCTTACTCTGTTAATGTGTTCCAATGCTAGTGGTGATTGCAAAGTGAAGCCTTTATTGGTGTATCACTCTGAAACTCCCAGAGTGTTCAAGCAAAAGAATGTCCTCAAGGCTAATTTGTGTGTGCTGTGGAGGGCAAACAGTAAGGCATGGGTCACTAGGGACTTTTTCTATGACTGGTTACACCATGCATTTGCCCCCACTGTGAAAAATTACCTAATTGAAAAGAAATTAGACCTTAAGTGCCTCCTGGTATTAGACAATGCTCCTGGTCATCCTTCAGACTTGGCAGAGCGACTTTCTAGGGACATGAGCTTCATTAACCCTTTCAGGGTCCGTCCCGTAGATCTACGGCTTTACGTTCAGGGTCCAAACCGTAGATCTACGCCATGAGCTCAGCTCACTCTGATAAACTGTGAGTGGTACATTTGGGCCTAGATATGAGAGAATACATATATGTGGTATGTGTGCACCACATAAAACAAATCCTGCAGCACACTGTGTACAATGAGAGAAAAAAAACTGAAATCATGATTTTTCGATTAAAACAGCGACTTTGCAGTGTTTTTTCGTATGTTTTTTATAGTTGTATTTGCGATTTCTTGGTCTCATTTGATAGAATGGAAGACATATTACAGAAATAGAGATGATTTTGATTGGTTTTAGCACTGGAAATGGCTTGAAACTGAGCTCAAAGTAGCAGAAATGTTAAATTTTTGCCGATATTCAAGAGTAAACAAACGACCTCACACGTCTAATACACGCCAGCTGGTGGGTCTAATATACATTCACAAATATGGTGATGATATTTATACAATTATTACAATATTGCATAACAGTAAATCTTCTATTTTTTGGTGTGAATAAAAATTCATTATGTGAATAAAAAATCAAAATGGAATTTATTTGTAAAGCCTCAAAACATAACTAATGAACAGAGGAAATGTTAGTTTAGTGCCAGGAATGCCTACATTGTTTATTCTGGACCCTATTTTGAAATTGGAATATTTTGAACTTTGTGTTAAATTGGCCAAATTAACAATTTCCGATCACTTTATTTTGTAGTTGAAACAGTTGACTTGGCGATTTCTTGTGCTCAATCGATAGAATAGAAGTAATACTAGTGAAATAGCTAAGAATTTGGTTGACTGGAATAATGTAATTGGCCTAAAATGGGAGTCAAAGTCGGCAAAATCGCCTATTCGTAAATATCGCTGACATATCAAAATTCGCGAGAGCATAATTTCGTCAATTTTCCATCAAATTTCATACTTTTTGTTTTATTACTTTCACAAAAAGATTCTCTTCCATTTCATAAGAAATTTTTTTTTTTTTTTTTTTTTTTGCAAAATTCTTGGACACTGGGGTTGACTCCAGATTTGGGCCTTGGACCCTGAAAGGGTTAAGGTCAAGTTTTTGCCTCCTAATACCACTCCTCTCCTGCAGCCCATGGACCAGCAGGCCATTGCAAACTTCAAAAAACTGTACACAAAAGCTCTGTTTGAAATTGCTTTGTAGTGACCTCAGAAACTCAATTGACTCTAAGAGAGTTTTGGAGAGATCACTTTAATATCCTCAATTGTGTAAACCTTATAGGTAAGGCTTGGGAGGGAGTGACTAAGAGGACCTTGAACTCTGCTTGGAAGAAACTGTGGCCAGAATGTGTAGACAAAAGGGATTTTGAAGGATTTGAGGCTAACCCTGAGAAGCCTATGCCAGTTGAGGAATCCATTGTGGCATTGGGGAAGTCCTTGGGGTTGGAGGTTAGTGGAGAGGATGTGGAAGAGTTGGTGGAGGAGGACAATGACGAACTAACCACTGATGAGCTGCTAGATCATCTTCAACAGCAAGAGGCCAGACCTGAGGAAACTGCTTCAGAGGAGGGGATAGAGAAATTGAAGAAGCTGCCTACTCTAAAGATTAAGGAAATGTGTGCAAAGTGGCTTGAAGTGCAAACCTTTTTTGATGAAAATCACCCTAACACAGCTATTGCAAGCTGTGTTGGCAACCTGTACAATGACAATGTTGTGAACCACTTTAGGAAAGTCATAAAGGAATGAGAGGTACAGGCCTCTATGGACAGATATGTTGTGCGACAGAAGTCCAGTGACTCTCAAGCTGGTCCTAGTGGCATTAAAAGAAGAAGGGAAGTAACCCTGGAAAAGGACTTGCTACCTCAAGTCCTAATGGAAGGGGATACCCCTTCTAAACACTAACACCATCCACACTCTCCCCTCCTCCTATCCCATCAATCATCACCAGATCTTCATTAAAGGTAAGTATCAGCAGGTGTATGGTGTAGGAGGTAGGTTACTGAAAGCAGTGAAGAGTTTTTACGAGGATAGTGAGGCTCAAGTTAGAGTATGTAGGAAAGAGGGAAATTATTTCCCAGTAAAAGTAGGCCTTAGACAAGGATGTGTGATGTCACCGTGGTTGTTTAATATATTTATAGATGGGGTTGTAAGAGAAGTAAATGCGAGGGTCTTGGCAAGAGGCGTGGAGTTAAAAGATAAAGAATCACACAAAGTGGGAGTTGTCACAGTTGCTCTTTGCTGATGACACTGTGCTCTTGGGAGATTCTGAAGAGAAGTTGCAGAGATTGGTGGATGAATTTGGTAGGGTGTGCAAAAGAAGAAAATTAAAAGTGAATACAGGAAAGAGTAAGGTTATGAGGATAACAAAAAGATTAGGTGATGAAAGATTGGATATCAGATTGGAGGGAGAGAGTATGGAGGAGGTGAATGTATTCAGATATTTGGGAGTGGACGTGTCAGCGGATGGGTCTATGAAAGATGAGGTGAATCATAGAATTGATGAGGGGAAAAGGGTGAGTGGTGCACTTAGGAGTCTGTGGAGACAAAGAACTTTGTCCTTGGAGGCAAAGAGGGGAATGTATGAGAGTATAGTTTTACCAACGCTCTTATATGGGTGTGAAGCATGGGTGATGAATGTTGCAGCGAGGAGAAGGCTGGAGGCAGTGGAGATGTCATGTCTGAGGGCAATGTGTGGTGTGAATATAATGCAGAGAATTCGTAGTTTGGAAGTTAGGAGGAGGTGCGGGATTACCAAAACTGTTGTCCAGAGGGCTGAGGAAGGGTTGTTGAGGTGGTTCGGACATGTAGAGAGAATGGAGCGAAACAGAATGACTTCAAGAGTGTATCAGTCTGTAGTGGAAGGAAGGCGGGGTAGGGGTCGGCCTAGGAAAGGTTGGAGGGAGGGGGTAAAGGAGGTTTTGTGTGCGAGGGGCTTGGACTTCCAGCAGGCATGCGTGAGCGTGTTTGATAGGAGTGAATGGAGACAAATGGTTTTTAATACTTGACGTGCTGTTGGAGTGTGAGCAAAGTAACATTTATGAAGGGGTTCAGGGAAACCGGCAGGCTGGACTTGAGTCCTGGAGATGGGAAGTACAGTGCCTGCACTCTGAAGGAGGGGTGTTAATGTTGCAGTTTAAAAACTGTAGTGTAAAGCACCCTTCTGGCAAGACAGTGATGGAGTGAATGATGGTGAAAGTTTTTCTTTTTCGGGCCACCCTGCCTTGGTGGGAATCGGCCAGTGTGATAATAAATAACTCTGATAATTATACTTATGTGTACCTGTATCTAAATATACTTACACCCTGTGCTGGTGTGCAGGTACACATGAAAATCGCTAAGTCTCTTTCTACTCGTGACACCAATAATACGTAATAATCATCACTCTTGGCCACATTAAATGTCATATTTTACATTAATGTAGACATTTTCATTAATCCATCTATAGTATTTTTCTCAAAATTATATACGAAACACGTTACATAGCATATAAACATGATGCATACACTCACCGAATAAAAATTGGCTTAAACATGAGATTTGTTTGCAAAGCGGCTGTGTGGGTAGTGTTAGAAGAATTACGTTTTCTCTAGTCAAACACTGGGGGATAACTGTAGAAAAATATTCCTTTTGTATGCCTTCACTCTATATATAGCAATTCACGACCCTTGTGGCTTTAGCGCTTTTTTATGATATCATCATCATTCACTCTAAAAATGGTGTGTTGCATGAGAATGGGAGTGTTGCTGTTTGTTTATTCTGTACTAACTTGTGCAACTTGTACACATTGTTAGAGTACTTGTATTGTGAGGTAATTATTATAATAAAAAAAATATTCTGAGGTAAACGTTTTACAAACGTACATGAATGGACTAAAAGTAGACACACATTAATACGCATTTATTTTGCCTGACAGTGATCGTCCACTGCCTGTTCAGTTTATGTTCTTACATTGCCTGAACTCTGTATCTCGTTCTCTCTCTCGTTTACTCTTTTGTTAACTAATTGGCTCTCATTGGCGATGGCGTCTAAGCTTAGCTGTGATAAATAGAGGAGTCATAAGCCTCTTGCTTTAAGTGCCAAGTTAGCGGATGATGATGTGCCATTTTGATTTTATTCAATAAACACCCTGCCATTCTGATTTTATTCAATAAACACCATGCCACTCACCTCTCACACATTAATATTAATATTTTAGGGTAAGTAATAAGTGTACTCTGTGTGTATCTTACCTTTTATTGGGTTTTTAATGCCTATTTCTATAGCTAACTTAATATAAGTTAGTGTAAACTTGTTGTCTGACTTTTGTTGCATATTTTATATGTGCTCTGATAATAATACTTGTGAACCTGTGTGGTAGCCGGGCAAAGGGATAACATTACGTTTTCTCTGGTCAGGCACCAGAGAAAACGTGTATGAATCTGCGTTTGTCCCAGCCACTCCCCCAGTCCGCTTTTGTTTACAATTTTCGGCATGAATTATTCATTACTTCTCCCTTCGTTTATGATGGTATCTAAAGGTAGTTGTTAGTAATGATTAAATTCAGCCTACAAATAAGTACTACTCACCTCTCTTCCTACATTAAGACTACACATATTTTAAGGTAAATAGTGAGTGTACCGTATGTGTATTTTAACTCTGGGATGTTTTAAATATCGTATATTAAGTTTGAGATGGGGAGCCAGGGTTACCTACACTTCCCAAATAAGTACTAATCACCTCTCACCCTGCATTAAGACTACAAATACTTTAAGATAAGTAATGAATGTACTGTGTATGTATTTTACTTTTTTTGCTTTTAATGCCTAGTTCTATTACTAACTTAATATAATTTAGTGTAAACTTGTTGTGTGGCATTTATATGCATTTTTAAATGGAAAAAATGGCGTTCTGCTTTCCGGCGATAGCCTGGAACCTAACCCGCCATATAAGTGGGGCCCTTCTGTATTTGGGATTGGACTTATCAGCAAATGGGTCTGGGAGATGAGGTGAACCATAGAATTGGTGAGGGGAGGAAAAAGGTGAGTGGAGCATTGAGACATCAGTTGAGAAAAAGCATGGAGACAAAAAGGGGAATGTATGAGAGTATAGTAGAACCAATGCTCTTATATGGGTGCAAAGCATCGGTTGTGAATGTTGTAACAGTGAGGAGGCTGCAGGCAGTGGAGACGTGTCTGACTGCAAAGTGTGGTGTGAATATTATGCAAAGAATTCAGAGCTTGGAGATTAGGAGGAGGTGCAGGGTTTCTAAAAAAAAATATTATCCAGACAGCTGAGGAAGGATTGTTAAGGTGGTTTGGATATTTAGTGAGAATAGCAAAAATTAGGATGACTTGGATCTGTAGTTGAGGGAAGGTGGGGTAGGGGTCATGCTAAGAAAGGTTGAAGAGATTGGAAAGGGGGTTCTGTATGTAAAAGCCTTGGATATCCAACAGACATGTACAAGTGTTAGGAGTGAAGGCAAGTAGTTTCAGTGATAATGTGCTGTTGGAATGTGATCAAGGTAACATTTATGAAGAGATTCAGTAAAACTGGTTAGCCAGACTTGAGTCTTGGAGGGTGAAAAGTTCAGTGCTTGCACTAGAGTTAATGTAGTTTGGAGTGTCATCTCAGCTGTAGTATTGGCATGCTTCTAGCAAGAAATTGAAGGCGTGAGTGATGGTGAAAGTGTTTCTTTTATTTTTTGGGTCATCCTACCTCAATGGGGGACAGCAGGTGTGTTGAAAAAAAAATGTACTGCCCCAGTGAAAGGATTAAATACAGGAACTGCTACCCAAAACTTGAGACAGTCTCTACACATCACAACTTGATATATTTCATCATATTTTAATATGACTATTATACAGTTGTTGCACTATAAACAGAAAAGTAGATTTATCTGCCCTTTACAGCAGACATATCATGTACTACTACTGTGAATATCATTGAGACATCAGCTCAAAGGGTTATACCTTAATCCAAGTTATCTATAGGCTCTTCAGGTATATGTTAGAGAGTGTTGGCCTCAAGTACACATTGATGCTTCATCTATGGTGCAGATGGTGGTTCGCTTCCTCTATGATGTCACTGCTGATTGTGCCACTTATAATAATCAGGTACATTTATCTATTTTATACTTCAAACATTCCTTGTAAATTAATATAATAATAATTATTATTATTCTTACTATTATTATTATTATTATTGTGAAACACCAAATCCATGAAATATTAAGTAATCAAGGCTGACCCAAGAGAGAGGAGGGTAACTCTACCTCGTTGGTCCAAGAGCTTTTCCCAAGCATCAGTATACCTGCAGTCCCTTTGAAGTTTGTGGTTTATCTTTTTTTTTTTTTTCCTGATAATAAGTATTGGGTACTCGTGTTATATACAGCTGACTTTCCTGGTGGTGTAACTTAGACAAGTTTGTAATATAACATTTCTATATAGAAATATTAGTACAAAGGATAGCCATGTTTGACACGTGTATATAACTAGGGGTAGATGTAAGATGAGGATTCCCAAATATTATAGCTGTCTATAGACAGACTGAACTTTGCTTTATATAATTATATTTAGCAACTCTTAGTTTGTTTTATTATTAAAGAAAGTGAGAAGAGATGCTAAGAGAAAAGGCTGTAAATTAAAAAAAAATTTGTTTTATGCTCTAATATTTAATCAGGATATATTTTATTAGGTAAGACAGAATGTAGAATTGCGGATGAGCAAGGAGGCTTCAGAGTGGGTAGGGGATGTGTAGATCAAGTGTTTACATTGAAGCATATATGTGAACAGTATTTAGATAAAGGTAGGGAAGTTTTTATTGCATTTATGGATTTAGAAAAGGCATATGATAGTGGATAGAGGAGCAATGTGGCAGATGTTGCAAGTTTATGGAATAGGTGGTAAGTTACTAAATGCTGTAAAGAGTTTTTATGAGGATAGTGAGGCTCAGGTTAGGGTGTGTAGAAGAGAGGGAGAATACTTCCCGGTAAAAGTAGGTCTTAGACAGGGATGTGTAGTGTCACCATGGTTGTTTAATATATTTATAGATGGGGTTGTAAAAGAAGTAAATGCTAGGGTGTTCGGGAGAGGGGTGGGATTAAATTATGGGGAATCAAATTCAAAATGGGAATTGACACAGTTACTTTTTGCTGATGATACTGTGCTTATGGGAGATTCTAAAGAAAAATTGCAAAGGTTAGTGGATGAGTTTGAGAATGTGTGTAAAGGTAGAAAGTTGAAAGTGAACATAGAAAAGAGTAAGGTGATGAGGGTATCAAATGATTTAGATAAAGAAAAATTTGATATCAAATTGGGAAGGAGGAGTATGGAAGAAGTGAATGTTTTCAGATACTTGGGAGTTGACGTATCGGCGGATGGATTTATGAAGGATGAGGTTAATCATAGAATTGATGAGGGAAAAAAGGTGAGTGGTGCATTGAGGTATATTTTTTATTATTTTATTTTTTATTATCACACCGGCCGATTCCCACCAAGGCAGGGTGGCCCGAAAAAGAAAAACTTTCACCATCATTCACTCCATCACTGTCTTGCCAGAAGGGTGCTTTACACTACAGTTTTTAAACTGCAACATTAACACCCCTCCTTCAGAGTGCAGGCACTGTACTTCCCATCTCCAGGACTCAAGTCCGGCCTGCCGGTTTCCCTGAATCCCTTCATAAATGTTACTTTGCTCACACTCCAACAGCACGTCAAGTATTAAAAACCATTTGTCTCCATTCACTCCTATCAAACACGCTCACGCATGCCTGCTGGAAGTCCAAGCCCCTCGCACACAAAACCTCCTTTACCCCCTCCCCTGAGGTATATGTGGAGTCAAAAAACGTTATCTATGGAGGCAAAGAAGGGAATGTATGAAAGTATAGTAGTACCAACACTCTTATATGGGTGTGAAGCTTGAGTGGTAAATGCAGCAGCGAGGAGACGGTTGGAGGCAGTGAAGATGTCCTGTCTAAGGGCAATGTGTGGTGTAAATATTATGCAGAAAATCCGGAGTGTGGAAATTAGGAGAAGGTGTGGAGTTAATAAAAGCATTAGTCAGAGGGCAGAAGAGGGGTTGTTGAGGTGGTTTGGTCATTTAGAGAGAATGGATCAAAGTAGAATGACATGGAAAGCATATAAATCTATAGGGGAAGGAAAGAGGGGTAGGGGTCGTCCTCGAAAGGGTTGGAAAGAGGGGGTAAAGGAGGTTTTGTGGGCGAGAGGCTTGGACTTCCAGCAAGCGTGCATGAGCGTGTTAGATAGGAGTGAATGGAGACGAATGATACTTGGGACCTGACGATCTGTTGGAGTGTGAGCAGGGTAATATTTAGTGAAGGGATTCAGGGAAACCGGTTATTTTCATATAGTCGGACTTGAGTCCTGGAAATGGGAAGTACAATGCCTGCACTTTAAAGGAGGGGTTTGGGATATTGGCAGTTTGGAGGGATATGTTGTGTATCTTTATACGTATATGCTTCTAAACTGTTGTATTCTGAGCACCTCTGCAAAAGCAGTGATAATGTGTGAGTGTGGTGAAAGTGTTGAATGATGATGAAAGTATTTTCTTTTTGGGGATTTTCTTTCTTTTTTGGGTCACCCTGCCTCGGTGGGAGACGACCAACTTGTTGAAAAAAAAAAAAAAAAAATTTATTATAGCTTAAGAATGTCTCATTAAAGTGAAAATAAGGGTCACCCTATCTTGGATAAAAATAGCAAGTCAGTTTCATATTTATAAAAGGAAAATAGTAATAATTATTTTCTCTCAGATTATCCGTGATATCACTGAAGAAGCTGAGCTCTTAATTAACCTCTTGAATTCAGCTGCACCGAAGACAATGCAAGAATTGCTTCAAGGACTGGAAGATGTCACAGTTGATATTCACTGTCATCAGATACTCAAGAGAACATTCAACATCTCAGCATTCTAGGCAATCCCTAATTCTCATTACTGCCTTCCTAGCAATTACGCTAATGTATTTAACCTGCTTTTTAAAGTTGCTTATGGTATTCACTTCAGTACAGCTACCTGGCAGTCTCTTCCACTCATCTACAGCTCTATTGTGAAATCAGTGCATTTCTATGTTCTTTCTAAATCTGATTTCTCTAACTTGATTGTAGAAAGTCCTGTTTTGGTTAGGTATTTTCAACAATTAATTTTGTCTCCTTTATTTATTCCATTTTTCCATTTGTACTCTTCAGTCATGTTCCCTTATTGTTCTACATTTTCCGGGAAAGAGAACTTCAATATTTTTATTAGACCTTCATGGAGACATTCATGACACGGGGGCTAAATTTTTATCGTCTTTTTCTGTATGTTTTCTAGTGCAATTATATCCAGTCTGTATAATCTTGTTTTATATGTTTTCTAGTGCATTTATTACATTCTGTAACTACCTAACAAAATCTAAATTACACCTTATCATTGATGCATAAAGTCAATATACCCTTTTGATTTATATTATCTATCCTTGATATGAAACCAGAACATTTATTAACTTTACTCTGAGCACTGTAATGTTGCCAAGGCTTCTGATTCAATAATCAGAACTCTTTCCGTTATATTTTATTTCATTTGATTACCTTACATTTATATATAACTATTGGATTTGGTTTAAGTTCTAAGATACAGTATAACCTCGGTGCTTGAACTTAGTTCATTCCAGAAGGCTGTTCGAGTGCTGATCTGTTAGTGTCGAACAAATTCTTCCCAATCAATTTTATTTTTGGTTGGCTGTTATCACTAATCTTTGAGGGCCCCATGGTGACTTATTTATACAAATAATGTAGAAAAACGCCAAAATATGCAAAGAAGCACAAAATAGTTTACACCTAAGTTCTGACAGGTTGTGTTTGTTTGGTTGAGTGCTGAGCTTTGTTCGTGTAGGGAGCTGTTTGAGTACCGAGGTTCCAGTGTAGTATATAGCAGGTTCTTTTCTCCAGGATTAGTTTGTTATTGAAGTCATTGAGGCACACTAAACTCATAGGCATCATAGAGCACCTGGTGAATGAGAGGTACGGTGGTACTCCGAGTGTTGAACAGCTCCCAAGTCTAACAATTATGTAAGCGTATGATTGTAAGTGTATTTTTGCGGGTCTGAAACCGACTAATCTGATTTATATTATTCCTTATGGAAACAAATTCATTCAGTAACAGCATTCGAACAGCCTTCTGGAACAAATTATGGCCGAAGCTCTGGGTACCACTGTACTGTAATTAGGTATGTCTAAAGGGAGACCTTTCAAAGGTTGCTTGAGTATTTTTAATTTTGTTTTTGTTTCTCCAATTGTTCAGTTTTATTTCACTCAGCTCGAGAATGCCTCATTCAGGTGGCTTCATATTTTCGATGTTTGTGCACAATAAAGACACCCATATTCTTGGAACATGTCATATTCAGGTGTCCTATAACCATGACCCAGGTTGTTGAACCCATTGTCAACGTCCTTGAATGGCTTGGATAACACGCAAAACTCAACAGCATTGCTTCAAACATTAAGAAAAATCGTGCGTCCTGATTTGACGATGACAGAGAATGCAATTCAGAAGTGAAAATGCAGCTATGGCCATCTTATTAATAAAATAGACTGAAATTTTTTATTCCAGTTAGCTAATATTAAATAGATTTTAGTTTACCTCTACTGAACCGCTTCTGTATTTAATGGCTCATACATCTTACAACCAGGATAGTATACTTGAAGTTATTCTTCTGTGCAGGCAAATTTGTTGGTAGAGTTCAATAGCTCTAAAAAACAAAACTGGGTACTGGAGTCTGCCATAACTAGGATGATTCATCTGATCAGTTTCTTATCATATCATGTGTTAAGTAAAAAGACACAAATGCATCTAATGTGTCATTTTCTGACAGCATCTCGCTCTCCAGGAGCTTTATCAAGCTGTTACAAACAATACAAGGACACAGAGGGTATATATAGGCTTAGAGTGAGGTGTAATATTAGAGGAGGTAGTAGTAGTAATATTAGTTGTAGTAGTAGTAGAAATACAATATGGTAGAACAATCAACTTGTACACGAGTAAAAGGTTAGCATGAAGGGTAGCATAAAAATAGGTTAGACAAACTTCCTGGAGAGCGAAACATTGCCACAATAAAATGTCACATTAGTTGCATTTGTGTCCTTTTACCTAACATATTGTCGGTAATTCTACCAATATTAATACTGTCACAGGTGTTGTTGCTTGAACACAAGGCTAGCACTGCTGTTGCCCGAACACAGGCCTAGTGCTGTTGTTGCCCGAGCACAAGGCTAGCGCTGTTGTTGCCTGAACACAAGGCTAGCGCTATTGTTGCCCGAGCACAAGGCTAGTGCTGTTGTTGCCCAAGCACAAGGCTAGTGCTGTTGTTGCCTGAGCACAAAGCTAGTGCTGTTGTTGCCCAAACACAAGGCTAGTGCTGTTGTTGCCTGAGCACAAGGCTAGCACTGTTGTTGCCCAAGCACAAGGCTAGTGCTGTTGTTGCCCGAGCACAAGGCTAGAGCTGTTGTTGCCCGAGCACAAGGCTAGCGCTGTTGTTGCCCGAGCACAAGGCTAGCACTGTTGTTGCCCGAGCACAGGGCTAACGCTGTTGTTGCCCGAGCACAAGGCTAGCGCTGTTGTTGCATGGCACAATCGTAGTTTGCACTGAACAGTGATATTAATTTTTATTCAGTAACTGAAGAATGCTTCCTGTGATGGGCTTCAACATATTGATAATATGTTCTATAAGGAGGATGATACCCCATAAGTTTAGTCCCAGTAGGTGCAATATTGCCTAGGTAGTAGGTTGGTAGACAGTAACCACCCAGGGAGGTACTACCATCCTGCCAAGTGAGTGTAAAACAAAAGCCTGTAATTGTTTTACATGATGGTAAGATTGCTGGTGTCTTTTTTCGGTCTCATAAACATGCAAAATTTCAGGTATGTCTTGCTACTTCTACTTACATTTAGGTCACACTACACATACATGTACAAGCATATACGTATATACACACTCCTCTGGGTTTTCTTCTATTTTTCTTACTAGTTCTTGTTTATTTCCAGTAATCTCCATGGGGAAATGGAACAGAATTCTTCCTCTGTAAGCCATGCGTGTCATAAGAGGCGACTAAAATGCCAAGAGCAAGGGGATAGTAACCCCTTCACCTGTATATATTACTAAATGTAAAAGGAGAAACTTTTGTTTTTTGTTTTGGGCTAATCCGCCTCGGTGGGATACGACTCGTGCGTTGAAAGAAGGTGCAATATTGGAATTTTACTGAAATTGTTAAAGACCATGGAATCATTGGTATCAGATCAATTATTGGAGAATGCCTTTTATGATTGCTGTAAATTTTTACCATTGTTGGTTTTCAGTAAAATAAAGCAAACTGAAATTTACACAGCTCACTTTGAGCCTGTAAATTTTGTTTAATATTATTCAGTAATTTTTCTTGTGTAATAACTAGAGAATGCCTTTTATGATTGGCTTCAAACCCTAAATGCTGGTGTCTTTTAATTGGAAGTATTTTTGTATTAAATTTGAGCTGTGTGGAATCCCCCCCCCCCTTTCCTTTTTTTTTTTTTCTAATTTTATCAAATTAGATTTTTTTTTTAAATCAAAATCTAACATTGTTTCTTGCAGTATTGTAGGGAATTTTTTTTTAAATTTAACAAAGAGGGGATTTTAATATTTTCAGAACATCAACCACATATTTGTTTACTTTCAAACAATTTTTTTTTTTTTTTGTTCTTGCCTTATTTGATTGGCTTCAAATGTTCAATGCTGGTGTAACATACCTTGGGCAAAAAATTCATGGGACTATTTGTATGCATGGGTGACTTGTGCAGAATGCTAGAGAGGCCATTCCCAAATTTTGTTTACGTGTGATAGCTGGAGAAAAGCTCCTCTGATTTTTCTTCAAACTTGCAACATTTGTGTATCCTACTTAGAATAGGTTGGTGCCTTTAACAGTGTGTGTAGATGCCATTTTGCCACTTACAATCTTAAAGTGGTATAGTATTATTTTGCATTGTATATGTTGAACTGATGTTAGTAAGGGGCTCTTGATACAAGGAACTTCACTTATTTTTCCTTTGCTTGGATCAGATTTTAATGCCTCCCATTCCACAGGCACTCGGACCCCTATGGGTTTTGTATGATTAAAGTATAACAATAGTGAATGGCATCAGTCTTCAATGTCTGATGCATTAAATGAAAAAGATGAAACATTCATGGGTTTAGGCTGTGTGGGTTCAAATTTTGTTGGAGTCTGTGCAATAAATGGAAAATGCATCTTGTGGTCAGTTTAATGTTCACTCTGTCAGACACTGCAACACAAGGGTATCTTGGTACAGACCTGAAATCAACTTGGACAACTTCTACTAGTGAGAATGGCTGGATTTGAGAGGGACCTGACCTCCCAACGACTACATTCTTACCTCTACTAGTGGCCTACATCTCACCTCCTGGCGGTATATAAGGCTCCATCCTGTCACTTCAACTCCATATTGTTTCAGACTATGGAACAATACTCTTCTCCAGACTGAGGGACTGACCACCTCAAAACTTCAAGGGTGATGGACTGATTACATCGTCTTCAAGTCTCTTCTGCTTCTATCAACTTTTCTGTACTCGACTGAAGAAGCCTACTGTGTAGGCGAAACGTTTCGAAATAAAGATACCTAACTGTTGCATATGTGTCTTACCTAACAACATCCTGCAACAAAACTGACCTAATTTGCCCGAAATGCTCTGCATAACAAACGGCTTTCTAAGCAGTGTGTCATTGATGTCAGCTAGGTCTGTATACCTTGTACTTGTAGAAATAGATATTATTATTATTAAGTGATAGTCAGATTTCCTATTCAGTACAAGGGTAGCATAGCATCAATTATTTGTATCACTCGCTCGTATCTTATGGAAAAAACACTCAACACAGTTCTGTGAAGACTTCCATATTATAACTAACATTTCTTAATAGATTACCCTGTTTATCAGCAGAAACACAGAATTTACTTCTGACATCTTCATTGCCCTAATGTTCTTACTCTGCCTGGCTTCCTCACTGAAAGTCCCATCTTTGACACAGACTCCGTCTTTAACTTTTTATCAGAAATTATCTTATTAATACACCAACTTTGATTATATTTTAGCTTCAACACTCCCCATTATCTTTGCTAACTCTACATCTCATGCACTCCTACCACACACTGGTCTCTGGCCTGTGCATATTCTTTTTTAAGCACATTCCACCCTGCAGTGCTGTATGATCCTTTCGGATTTAGCACTTAGTTTGATTACCAGTGCTGTATGATCCTTTCGGATTTAGCACTTAGTTTGATTACCAGTGCTGTATGATCCTTTCGGATTTAGCACTTAGTTTGATTACCAGTGCTGTATGATCCTTTCGGATTTAGCACTTAGTTTGATTACAGCAGACCATCAATTACCATGGGTTCTTTTACCACATTTTCTCAGTTACACTGTTGTAAAATTGAAGCATCTTTTCGAGTAACACTTCGTAAAATTAAACTTTCACGGTTCTGCTTCTGGGTGGGGAAAATGTTGGAGTGCTGCAATCGGATTTTCCTCTCTGTGTAGTGGGCTCTTGACAGTCTACCTGTGGGTCAGGCCACTGTCTTTGCAGGGGAGTCTCAGCTTCTTCTCCTACCACCCCTGTACCAGTGCTCTGTACATACGCATTGTGATAAATTAGACACGTGCAACACTTGGGTATCTTTAATGAGGAAACGTTTTGCCACATAGTGGCTTCATCAGTCCATACAAAGGAGAATCGTGAAGAACAGAGTAGTTTGAAGTAATCAGTTCCTTAGCCTTGAGTCGATGTAATCAGTCCATCAATCTTGAAAAGAATACAACATATTTGTGTGAAGTGGCTTATATACTGTAGGCAGATGATGAGGTGCAGCAGTCATAGGTGGTAACGCATTTGTCCAATGTGGAAGTAGACTCCTGGTTGTCTTTAAGAAGGCACTGGACAGGCACCTAAAGTCAGTACCTGACCAACCGGGCTGTGGTTTGTACGTCAGCTTGCGTGCGGCCAGCAGTAACAGCCTGGTTGATCAGACCCTGATCCACCACGAGGCCTGGTCTCAGACCGGACCACTGGGGCAATGACACCTGAAACCCTCTCCAGGTAAACCCATCACTACTGTGAAGGCTTACTCAGCCCTGTAACAACTTCAGACAGTATTACCAAGGCTGGCTCCTCCTCAGGAAAATTAGTGAATAGAAAAAGAAACAATAACAGACAAACATAAACACTTTATTATAAAGAAAATATAAAACACTTAAATATGAAATATTAATCCTACATTAAAGAAAATGAAAAATGAAAAATATAAATGATAACTGAATTCAACGCTAATATATATAGGGGTGTCTGGTGTTGGTGACACTGAGTGTTGTTGAAATCGTAGCAGTTGCTGATGATGGGGGGGGGGGGTCGCAGGTGTTGGTTACAACCCACCGGTTCGTTCTTCACAGTATAGCCTTGAGTATTCTATCCCGATGACAGGAAAGCAGGTTCTTTACCACTGCAATGATGAGGGGTTACGTCCTGCAATTTCATACAGGTGCACAGGTAATTAAATCCAAAAAGGGGAAGTCTCAGGACGTTAGTCCATCTCCATCAGTTCTACTCGTTGATTGGCAGGTGACCCTCTCTGTCATCCAAGCTGGAAAGATAGACAGGTTACCCACTGCTTAAGAAATCACTCTCCATGATAAGTACAATACCTAAAAGATGTGGTGATTATTACAACAGTCAACCTAGAGCAAGACTGAAAGGACTAAGTTTATTATTGGTCAAAAGTGAAGCTTTCAACCAATAAATCCACTAGAATACAAGGCAGGCATGTACTTACAGTAGTGCTGGGAGCTGTAAGTCTAGTGATTACTGTTTGGACCGGAGCCCCACACGTCACCTTTTGGGTGGGGGGGGGGAAGGAGGAGGGGAAGGGATAGCAGGAGCTAGACTGACCCTACCTTAACAAGCAGCTGGCAGTCAGACTATCACTTTCAGGGAGGGGGAAAAAAAGGCGGGAATAGCGGGAGCTTGACATACCCTACCTTAACAAGTAGCCGGCAATGAAACTATTGTTACTATATACTCCCTCGCTACTCCTATCTATTGAACTTTTCCCTCACACTCCCCCATACCAAGACTTATAGTCAAGGAGTATAAGAAGAATAGGCGAGGAAAAAGTTCTAACATATGGAAGTCGCGTAAGGCAAGAAATCTTCTACTGACTGTCACGACTTAACCAGTCAGAGAAATAATTGGATGAACCATTGATATACACAATATGGAACTTAAAAGCCTGGAGTGCCAATGTCCACCTCAAGAGGCGACTGTTGGTTCCCTTAAAAGTTTCTAGGTATATCAAAGGTTTGTGGTCCGTTTCTAAAATGAATTCTTTTCCCAGCAAATAAAATTTAAGTTTGGAGATACCCCACACAAGGGCCAAACATTCCTTTTCTATTGTGGAGTATCTCGTTTCTGCGGGAAGGAGTTTCCGGCTTAGGAAGCATACAGGGAAGGGAGTACCATCATGGTATTGTAGTAGCACCGCACCTAAGCCAGTATTGGAGGCATCAGTTCTTAAACAAAATGTTTTATTAATATCTGGAATCTTAAGTATAGGGTCTTTCGAAAAGATACTTTTAATCTCATTAAACTTTTCCCGAGCTACGTCGGAAAGTTCAAGAGGTTCCTTCACAGACTTTTTAAGGAAGTCGGATAAGATGCCTGTAAGATCAGTAAGGTTCGGGATAAACCGTGCATAAAAATTTACAGAACCAAGAAAGCTACGCATGAGCTTCTTGGTTTTGGGGAATTTAAATTCTAATAAAGCTTTGATCTTACTGGGGAGAGGCTGCAGAGAGTTATTAGAAAGTATCAGTCCAAGATATCTAATCTTGTTATACCCAAGGAAGCATTTCTTCGGCTTGGCAGTGAGGCCATGTGAGCGTAACCTACGCAAAACTGATGTTAATGTTTGGATATGTTCGCCCCACGTGGATGTCATTACGTAAATGTTATCAAAATAAACTGAAACATTTGGCATATTACCCAAGACCTTTCTCATCAGTCTCACGTAGGTAGCACAGGCAGTTACCAAACCGAAGGGCATAGTTCTATATTGCATCAGTCCTTGGTGTGTAGGAAAAGCGGTGTACTGCTTAGAAGAAGGATCTAACATTACTTGATGATATGCCTGCGCAATATCAATCTCTGAAAAGAAGGAAGCGTCATAAAATTTGTGTAGATCGCTATCTATTAAGGGCATAGGCTCAGCATCCCACCGAGTTATAGCATTAAGGCCTCTGAAGTCAATAGCAAGTCTATATGAATTATCCTCCTTCTTAACCATGACTACTGGTGAACAATATGAAGATACTGAAGGTTCAATGATCTTTAGTTTTAATAATTTGTCTACCTCTCGGTCAAATGCATCCCTAAGGTGAACTGGAACTGGGTATAATTTTCGTTTGATAGGATTGTCCGTCACTAAGTCAATCTTATGGACTACCGTGGAGGTAACACCTGGAATATCAGTAAAGACGTCTGAAAAGTTACTCACACATTGAAGTAGTTCATGTCTCTTATGGTCATCCAAAGATTCATTAATATTAATGTTGGTTGCGTCCGAGTGGTCAAGAGTCACCAAGTCATGTAGTTCTTCATCATAGTCTAAGTTAGAGGTGTCAATTACGCACACCTTACATTCTTCAGTTGTCTTATCAAGTTCGTGTGGAAAAACTAAGTCAAAGTTATTAAGGCAGTTAACCGAATTTCTTCGGTAATATTTCTTAAGGATGTTGATATGATAAAGCTTAGGTTTCCCCTTGACTTCTATGAGGTAGTCAACTTTCCCACAAATTTTTAATACTTTATATGGACCTTTCCATGCTACTAATAATTTATTTGACTTGATAGGCAAAAGTACAAGAACTTCATCCCCTACTTTAAAACTTCTCCTCTGACTTTTGGAATCAAAATAGGTTTTGTACTGGTCCATTGACAAGCTTAGGTTTTTCGAAACTATGTCAGAGGTCTCCTCAAGTTTGGATCTAAGGTCAAGGAGAAACTGGTAAGAAGACTGAACCTCAGCATTTACCTCCTCATTAGTCCATAAGTCATGAAGGATGGACAATGGGCCTCTGGCCTGTCTACCATAGAGAAGTTCAAAAGGTGAAAACCCCAAAGAGTCACTGGGAACTTCCCTCATGGCAAACAAAGCACAGGGTAGGTAACGATGCCACTCCTTAGGTTTAAGGGAGCAAAGTTTCCTTAAAATGGACTTGAGAATCGAATGCTGGCGCTCAATCCTCCCATTACAGCTGGGATGATAGGGTGTGGTGAAGAGAGGCTTCACTCCCAGAAGTTGGTATAGATGTTGCATTAAGTCAGATGTGAATTGTGTCCCACGGTCAGACAAAATTTCTCTAGGGATGCCCACTCTGGAGAAGATGGACAAAAGGGCTTCAGCCACCTCTGTAGTAGTTATGGTCTTTAAGGGTATGGCTTCAGGGAAACTCGAAGCATAATCAACTAATGTTAATATATATCTATGTCCCCCAGATGAAAGTGGAGATAAAGGACCAACGATGTCAATAGCTACTCTTTCAAAAGGTACCGTAAAGACTGGCATTTTGACCATAGGTACTCGCCTGGTACCTCGGGAGGATGACAGTTGGCAAACTTTACACGATCTACAATAGGTAGTGATATCTGAGGACATTTTTGGCCAAAAATAGGTTTCCCTAATTTTATTTAAGGTTTTACGATGCGAGAAATGTCCGGCCACTGGCAGGTCATGAGCCATTTTAAGAACAGTCTCTCTGCATTGACTTGGAACAACTAAGATGGAATAGTCTATCTCATCTGAATTTAATTTGAATACTGACTTGTACAAGATACCTTTTATATATTCAAATTTATATGAAAAGTTTTTCCTTTGGATAACTTGATTTTGTTTAGCGGCATTATGGCAATTCTGAAGAGAAGGGCAATTACGTTGTAAATTGACAAAGGAGTCCTTCGATATATCTAAAGGCTTAAAGTCAGGGAAAATCAAAGGATGGACAGTAGGAGAAGCCTGGGCTTTGGTCTGAGCCCTAGTCAAGACATTTATGGTATCGGAGGTGATATCTTCACTTTCATCTAACAAGTGAACCGGTGATCCTACTACCTCGCTTTCGAGAGTAGCATCACTGGTTTTTAATCCCACATGAATCTCACGAGACATTGTCTCATCTGAACTTTCGAGGGGCTTCTCTGACTCTACAGGAAGAGGATCTGAAACACTTATGTCCACCTTTGGTGATGAAAGGTCAACCTCAGAAGGAAGAATGGCACCTTTTACATTACCTATTAGTACGGAGCAAGAAGTGATGGGAGCTAGTACGGCTTCAGACCAACCTGTGAACCATTTAGACCTAATGTAACAACGGATGGTAGGAAAAGTGTCCGTACGGCCCAAGTAGTCTGAAAGTATAGCAGAGGAATGAGTTTCTTTAAGGTTAGGGAACAGCTTATCAGAAATGACTATACATGTGCATCCAGTGTCTCGTAAAATGGTAGATACATTAAGTCCATTAACTGTTCCTGAACAGAAGGGTGCTTGGTCATTACAGTCTTTAAAACATCTTCCAACTTTTTGGACCTTCTTAGAAGGACAATCTGGACGTTTATGTCCCTTAACACCACACAAATGACAAACAGGAATAAAAGAAGTCATTTTACTTTCCACTAGAGGCTTTGATTTCTTAAGGTCTGATGAACCCTTGCCCTTAGGGTTCGATCCCTTTAGGTCTTTATAGGAATTGTGAGCCTCAGCATACAGGTCAGCAGCCTCAGCAACTTCCTCAGCTTTAATCAGGTTACGTTCTCTAATGAATGTTCGTATCTGGTGAGGAAGAGCTGTCAGGAACTGGTCAGCAACCATGAAGTCTCTAAGAGATTCATAACTGTGATCAATTCCTGAACTCTCTATCCAAAAGTCGAACAAACGAAAGAGTGTTACCTGTAACTGCTGAAAGTTCTGGCCAGGCTGTAAGGTGGCATACCTGAAATCTTTCCTGTAAGAATTAGTGGTTTTTTTTGTATGCTTTAAGGATTGCCTTCTTCAGTAGGTTATAATTACATATATCCTGCGACAAAGTTGCATAGATATTCAAAGCTGTACCAGAAAATAACATTCCTAACCTGGTAGCCCAGGTGTCAGCAGGCCATTCACAGAGGGTAGTGGTATTTTCAAACCTGATAATGTATGAAGTTATGTCTTCCCCCTCTTTGAAGGGAGGTAAATTAGGTGTTGGAATATGTGCACTGACTGCACATTGTTCCATTACTCCTTCCTCGAATTGTTGTTGTGTAAAAGTTAACTTTTTATTCTCTAATTCAAGGCGAGATTTTTCGAGCTCGCGATCCTTTTCTCTCTCTATTAACTCATGTTCTCTAGCTTTTTCCTCAACTTCTCTATCCTTTGCTCTTACCTCAAGTTCTCTTAATTTAACCTGTTCCTCACGTATTTTAGCTTGTTCCTCACATTCCCTATCCTTTGCTCTTTCCTCAAGTTCTCTTAATTTAACTTGTTCTTCACGTACTCTAGCTCTCTCCTCACGATCAAGTCTATCACGCTCCTTTTTGTCTTCTCTCTCTCTTTCTAACTGTCTTTCTTGGATTTCTCTCTCAATTCTCTCTCTCTCCTTTTTCTCTTCTCTTTCGATTCTCTCTTCTTTTCTTCTCTTTATATTCTCTCTCTCTCCTTTTCTTCTTCTCTTTCCCTTCCTGTCTTTCTTCTCTCTCAATTCTCTCTCTTTCAAGTCTTTCCTGGATCTTAGCACTAATGAAAGATTCTAAATTTTTCCCTGTTATTCCTAACTTACTTCCAGCATTCATCCAAAACTGGTATTCATTCATACTTGCAAGAATAACTTAAACTATCAGGGGAAATGAAACGGGTATTAAAGAAAACGGAGGGTTCAATTCCTGCTCTGCTCAAACTGTAAATAAACCAGAGGGCTTGATCCCTACTTCAATTAAACAATATGTATTAATAAAAACGAAGGGTTCTATGCCGGCTCTGAGCAAACAGTAAGTAGAATGGGGTCACTTGACTATCCAATCTTCTCACCAACAAATCAAGAGTGCCTGTGGAAAATTTTATAGGGGTGAATACCTTTATGTACCTCAACATTATATACATAAAAGTAATCTCATTGGGAGACAACCATATTGTTTACCGTAGTCACCCCGTGTAGACATGTGAGAAAACTTTACCACCCCTGGTCACGGCAGGTGGTCCCTTCGACCTCACAATCTTATCCATATCTATCCAAGACCAGTATGGATTGGATAGCACCCACAAGTACGGTGCTACTAATTAATTGTGGACTGTATAGATTGTATTAGTGTAACTGAATGAAGGGGGGGGGTTAGGTCACACATGGATATATCCATCAAGGAAAAACACTTGTACATAATCTCTCCACTTACCAGATATTCTCTGGTGGTCACTTGATGTAGCTGGATCACTCATAACCTATCCAATTACAACATACCTAACTGGCCAGTATCAGTCTGTTATAACTAAAGGGTTACTTAACTGTGGGCGATTGATACTCCTTATTTCCTCCATTCACCATCTCATTTCGATGTCCTGCTACACCGACACGGTTCTCATTCCAGCAGGATGAGGTATCCGTTGGTTTGTCCCGGTTTAGAAGTCGTGACTCAATGAACTTCACTTTCCTCGTCTCGGGAACAACGAGGTCTAACGTGTTCACTCGGAGCAAGGCGACTTATTTCACTTCACGCATTCTCTTAACTTAGTGTTATTATCATTAATTACATTACAATTCACAAGACGATTTAATGTCTCATAATTATTATACACATTAGAGATCACTCCATTAAGATCTGAGACCGATAAGTGATGATTAAACCAAGGGTAATTTTCCCTGGGACACAGTCCATGGTGACGTGCCAGTCGCCCGGTCCTACCCTTATTCACTCATTTTACCACTTTATTACGGTGGTCCCGTAAATCACGTTCCCTCACTCTCCACCAGGAACAGTTACGACACTTCCTATTATGAAATGAGGCCTATATTAATCCTTAGGCTGCCGTGAATGCCAATTTCCTGGTTCCATGCTTTCCCAGCCTCCTCACATTCAAAACACTGCCGCCTCCCCCATGCCCCGAGTCGACCTCTACCCCCCGCACATCCGCGCATGCGCAAAGGGAACTCTTGGTTCTGTCCTATTGTCAAATACATTTTTGACTAATATCGACACATTAAACACCTATTAGGCACTATAGCTTCGGAAAATCAAAAAATTTTCCACAGTGCCCTTTGACAGTTCCCTTGATATAATAAAGAGCTCAATGAAACAAATTGTCACTGGAAAATCTCAGGTTTCTAGAGTCTAATCCTCCAAAGTGTTTCAAGCTCACACAAAAATAGATGGCAGAATTAACTAGTATTCCTGCCTTGACTTACAATAAATTGAAACTAACAATCACCAAATCTTTTAAATACCTGTACTGTAGTCCTACCATAGAGAATGATTACTCATGGCTGGTGGTAACCGTCTGTGGTATGCGGCGTTGAAGTTCCAATGGTAGATTCGAGATGGAGTTGAATCTTGATTCAGTAGAGTTGATCCTGGAAAGGTCGCCACTTGTGAAGGCTTACTCAGCCCTGTTACAACTTCAGACAGTATTACCAAGGCTGGCTCCTCCTCAGGAAAATTAGTGAATAGAAAAAGAAATAATAACAGACAAACATAAACACTTTATTATATAGAAAATATAAAACACAAATATGAAATATTAATCCTACATTAAAGAAATGAAAAATGAAAAATATAAATGATAACTGAATTCAACGCTAATATATATAGGGGTGTCTGGTGTTGGTGACACTGAGTGTTGTTGAAATTGTAGCAGTTGCTGATGATGGGGGGGTCTCAGGTGTTGGTTACAACCCACTGGTTCGTTCTTCGCAGTATAGCCTTGAGTATTCTATCCCGATGACAGGAAAGCAGGTTCTTTACCGCTGCAATGATGAGGGGTTACGTCTTGCAATTTCATACAGGTGCACAGGTAATTAAATCCAAAAAGGGGAAGTCTCAGGACGTTAGTCCATCTCCATCAGTTCTACTCGTTGATTGGCAGGTGACCCTCTCTGTCATCCAAGCTGGAAAGATAGACAGGTTACCCACTGCTTAAGAAATCACTCTCCATGATAAGTACAATACCTAAATGATGTGGTGATTATTACAACAGTCAACTTAGAGCAAGACTGAAAGGACTAAGTTTATTATTGGTCAAAAGTGAAGCTTTCAACCAATAAATCCACTAGAATACAAGGCAGGCATGTACTTACAGTAGTGCTGTGAGTCTAGTGATTACTGTTTGGACCGGAGCCCCACACGTCACCTTTCGGGGGGGGGGGAGGAGGGGAAGGGATAGCCGGAGCTTGACTTACTCTACCTTAACAAGTAGCCGGCAATGAAACTATTGTTACTATATACTCCCTCGCTACTCCTATCTATTGAACTTTTTCCTCACAACTACATTGTAGTATAAATACCTGACCAGAACAATGCTGACTTACACCAGATTGAAGCATTCTCATACTGTAAACTACTTTCAACAACGCTCAATATTATATTCCCATAATATAATTTAAAAATTTACTATTGATATACAAAGCCTACAAAATACGTACTTTCAACTTGTTCCAGTGTAATATCCCCAGATTGTAATTTGAGTAAACTTACTGTCTACTACAAATAAAAACAGATGTACAACTTAAAAAAAACTATGATCAATTTCTCTAGTATTAAGTAGTCTGTAAGCCATTAAATTTAATCTGCCCATAATGCCATGGCATGATAGTGGCTCCCTTTGCACTGCAACTCATTATTGTAATTACATATCTCAATGAAAACTGGCAAAGAAATAAAAAATTGTGTTTATAATGAATGATGTAAATTATTGGATGCACATGGTACTAGATAAATAGATAAGGAATTTTGTTGAATTCTTCTGGAGCCCAGAGAAACAATACAATGGTTCTACATGTGTTCCAAGCTGACCCATTGTCTTTTCCTACATATTGTTAACTATTTTTTATTGCAAAATTCTGATAGAAGTAACCAAATTGTCTTTCATGCCACTTAGTCGAATCACAGCAAGAACTGAAGCACTTGCTGGGATCATGAGGAAAAATAAAGGTAAATAATTCTCGGATTTATTGAAATTTGAACTCTGGGAAATGGAAAGAAATGATCCAAATATTGACATTACTAGTCCCAGTTGGTCCTGTGACCTATTTTGTCAACGATTGTATCTGAAGTTAAGTTGACAAGTATTTCTGTTAGTGTATTCATGTAACAAGGCCTGGTCACAGACTGGGCCACGGGGGCGTTGGCCCCTGGAACCCTCTCCGGGTATACTCCAGGTATGCTTACCCCGTGTGGGTTTAGTGCTGCAAGGATTTATTAGGTGGACTGAGAGTTCTTGCTAGAAAGCTTTTTGATCATCGCCTTAAAGACAGTTTCACCTGGTATCAGAGACGTGTCAATGCTCAACATGTCAGTAACTGTGTTCAGGTCGAGTGTTTTGACTGTCTGGAACCCAAGGCGAGTGCACATTTTCTCGGATATGCTGTTAGTGGTCTGGACGAAAGCTGCTTGATATCCTTGTTCCATGCCCAGCTGAAGTGATTTCTGAAAATTAAAATGATTTCTATACATATAAAGAAGTTAAGATAATGTTTTTAAATGCTTAATTTACCCACATATTTAGAAACCATATCTGAAAAGAATATTATTATCGTTACCTGGAGTTTACCTGGAGAGAGTTTCGGGGGTCAACGCCCCCGCGGCCCGGTCTGTGACCAGGCCTCCTGGTGGATCAGCGCCTGATCAACCAGGCTGTTGCTGCTGGCTGCACGCAAACCAACGTACGAGCCACAGCCCGGCTGATCAGGAACTGACTTTAGGTGCTTGTCCAGTGCCAGCTTGAAGACTGCCAGGGGTCTGTTGGTAATCCCCCTTATGTGTGCTGGGAGGCAGTTGAACAGTCTCGGGCCCCTGACACTTATTGTATGGTCTCTTAACGTGCTAGTGACACCCCTGCTTTTCATTGGGGGGATGGTGCATCGTCTGCCAAGTCTTTTGCTTTCGTAGTGAGTGATTTTCGTGTGCAAGTTCGGTACTAGTCCCTCTAGGATTTTCCAGGTGTATATAATCATGTATCTCTCCCTCCTGCGTTCCAGGGAATACAGGTTTAGAAACCTCAAGCGCTCCCAGTAATTGAGGTGTTTTATCTCCGTTATGCGCGCCGTGAAAGTTCTCTGTACATTTTCTAGGTCGGCAATTTCACCTGCCTTGAAAGGTGCTGTTAGAGTGCAGCAATATTCCAGCCTAGATAGAACAAGTGACCTGAAGAGTGTCATCATGGGCTTGGCCTCCCTAGTTTTGAAGGTTCTCATTATCCATCCTGTCATTTTTCTAGCAGATGCGATTGATACAATGTTATGGTCCTTGAAGGTGAGATCCTCCGACATAATCACTCCCAGGTCTTTGACGTTGGTGTTTCGCTCTATTTTGTGGCCAGAATTTGTTTTGTACTCTGATGAAGATTTAATTTCCTCATGTTTACCATATCTGAGTAATTGAAATTTCTCATCGTTGAACTTCATATTGTTTTCTGCAGCCCACTGAAAGATTTGGTTGATGTCCGCCTGGAGCCTTGCAGTGTCTGCAATGGAAGACACTGTCATGCAGATTCGGGTGTCATCTGCAAAGGAAGACACGGTGCTGTGGCTGACATCCTTGTCTATGTCGGATATGAGGATGAGGAACAAGATGGGAGCTAGTACTGTGCCTTGTGGAACAGAGCTTTTCACCGTAGCTGCCTCGGACTTTACTCTGTTGACGACTACTCTGTGTTCTGTTAGTGAGGAAATTATAGATCCATCGACCGACTTTTCCTGTTATTCCTTTAGCGCGCATTTTGTGCGCTATTACGCCATGGTCACACTTGTCGAAGGCTTTTGCAAAGTCTGTATATATTACATCTGCATTCTTTTTGTCTTCTAGTGCATTTAGGACCTTGTCGTAGTGATCCAGTAGTTGAGACAGACAGGAGCGACCTGTTCTAAACCCATGTTGCCCTGGGTTGTGTAACTGATGGGTTTCTAGATGGGTGGTGATCTTGCTTCTTAGGACCCTTTCAAAGATTTTTATGATATGGGATGTTAGTGCTATTGGTCTGTAGTTCTTTGCTGTTGCTTTACTTTACCAATTTATGAATTAGTTGTGTATTTTTCACGCCACGGTTCTGTGGCTTCAGAAATACCCAACTAATGAAAATATTATAAGTGTTTTATATTAGGGTGTGAGATAAACATATCGAAGCATACCCGAGTCTGGGACACGAAGCTTTTAACTCATAACGAGATTTCCCACATCAGTCTTTTATTCCTCCCATATATGAGACCCACCATAGTCAACTAACACTGCTAGGTGAATATTTGTTGCTTATGCATTACATTTTTATACATTCTTTCCAGAAGAGAAGAAAAATTGCCAAACCATTGAAATTTAACACTGACACAACAGCAATACGGAAATAAGTCACTCTTGACTTTTTTGGGTTATCCTAGGTTCTCTACACATATGTTCTTATGTATGATCTATGTAATTGTATTTGTGTATACCTGAATAAACTTACACAACAGCAATATGACACATGGGCAATATGACAGATTTGGTTGAAAGGATCACTCTTATTACGAAGTACAGTAAAAAAAATATTTATATAAAT
Organism: Cherax quadricarinatus; assembly: GCF_038502225.1. Taxonomy (NCBI): domain Eukaryota; kingdom Metazoa; phylum Arthropoda; class Malacostraca; order Decapoda; family Parastacidae; genus Cherax; species Cherax quadricarinatus. Next base: position 40,772 of record NW_027198343.1, read on the forward strand.
AACATTCCATATATTTTCCGTGTAGTGTACTGAAAGTGGACGTGTATATTCCCTGAAAGCGAACACGTTTTATTCCTGTCAGGCAGTGGCCAGGACAGGAGCAGATGTGGTTTGTAGGGAGTAGGTTACTCACAGCAGAGGAAGCAAGTTAGTTTAATATCTCTATTATGCACCCCATACCCATCCTGTGGGTGGTAGTCAAAAGATTACAAAGGTACATAATGGGTCCAGGGACTGGACTCCAAAGTTATGATAGCTGAACTTGTTACAAGATGGAGCGATGTATGTGGTGTTGGGTAGGGTATTTTTTTTAGTGTATACTATTTTATTTGTTTTGGTGCTCTCATTTATTTCTAAAGCCCTAATGTGTGCAAGGGCCTGTGTTTTGGAGAGTATTTAATATTTTAACTGCTAAGTATCCGGCAGGAAGAAGGAGGGGTGTGACTTAAACTTCCCTGTTTATATATATTGTTTAACTCAGTAGAAGTGAGCTAATGTGAACTGCAGTGTGGTGGTTTTTGTAGTAGATTGTAAGTTGCTTGTTATTAATATAGATATATTTTTGCATAGGTGAGTTTTTGTCCTTCCTAATAATAATTAATAAAAAAAGACTGGTTATAAATGACCATAATTTTTAAAGGGGTGGACCGGTAAGCCAGCGGAAGGCCTCGGTCAGATGACCAAAAGCTCCAAAGGCGGGTCATCATCTGACTAAGACCCGCGTCAGGAAACATTTGTCCTGTTTCCTGACGAACCTTACCTAACCTAACCTAATAATTAATATTGTTTAATATATGAGTACATGCTGGCCCAAAGTTCGCTGTGTTTTAAGAGTAATTTTATAACCCCTAAACAGCAGTGTAAGCAGCCTTTAGGAGCCAGGAACATTTTATTTAAGTTACGACATCAAAGTCGTAACGCCTCTTGTATACTAGTCCTGGTATTTAATGTCATATACGGAAACCTGCTGTATAACAGTCCAAGTGCCAGAAATCACCGGCTCTTCAACACGCAAGTTATACTTTTGTATCAATCAAATCACATATTACTCGGGTAGATAATTTCAAGTAGATCCTTCATGTGTTAGCCCAAATCACCGACTAGTATGTTTTAAATAAGTGACCCACTGATCAGATCAGATCGACTGGTCCGAACCCTTGATGGTCCGAACCCTTGACTGGTTTCAAACGGATTCGTTGGACAATAAAGCAGACTGTAAACGGATGGGGTTGTAGGCGGCCTTATCAAACACAAACAATAAATATAAATCAGGAACGTACATGGTAAGCTGTCCAATTAGTTAGAAATAGAAATACAAATAGCTAGAGCTTCATTTAAGGAGGTTATTAATAGAGTATTCAAGAGGTTGCTAGTAGAATTACAGTAAATCAACCACTAGTAGAATTGCAGTAAATCAACCATTCAAATCATTATGAAGCTGTGTGTAGTCTGTGGTCAGTCAAACAAACGGGCTTCCACATGGATAAATTGTCATTTTTGTGGAAATTGGTGTCACGCCCCTTGTGCAGATATCCCAGAACTAGCTACAAGCAGTATGCCCAAATGAGGAAAATCTGTGGACTAAAATCACAAGGGTATTAAAAGAGGACAACATCAAAGCTGCTTTCATAGAAAACCTGGAAGCTTCCTACAACAGATGGGAACATAAAAAGTCTGGGCTGAATGGTACTGCCCTTGATACTGGCCATGTAGTCACAAACTGTAAGGCTGGAGGTGATGTCCTGGTAGTCAGTAAATGTGGGGCTGATAGTGCTGTCCTGGGAGACAGTAATGGTGAAGCTGGAGGTGCTGTCCTGGAAGACAGAAATGGTGAAGCTGGAGATACTGTCCTGGGAGACAGTAATGGTGAAGCTGGAGATTTTGTCCAGGTAGTCGGGAATTATACGCAGGAAGGAATACATATAAATGACCTCATAGGGGACAGGAGCCGTAGTGGGGAAACAAGTGTAGTCAAAGATAAGATAAAACCAATATTGCAAACTAGAAATACCGCAGGAAATAGCAAACAAGAGGACTCCACTAGCTATAGTGAGGATATATTACCAAAAACAACTGGTGGGAGCTCCATTGTTGGTGCTAGGGAGGATAGGAATAAGAGAGGGAAACATGCACCAACAGGAAATACAGTCACAGAAACCCAAGGCAAACGGAAACCAAGCCTGTGCACATACTATGCACTTGGTATCTGCAGACATGGGAAATCTGGAAGAACAGACGGGACGTGCAACTATGACCACCCTAGAAAATGCCATGCCCATATGACAACAGGAAAATGCAAACTCCCTTCCTGTAAGCTTTTTCACCCTGAAATGTGTACCTCTTCGGTACAGGAAAGACTGCTATAACTTAAATTGCCAGGCACACCATCTAAAGGGTACAAAAAGATACAAAACATCCAGGCCATGGGAAAACCTGGGTAGCCACAGCCACTCAAGAGGGAGAGGTTTTTTAGTGCCAGGAAGGAAAAAAAAAAACTGGCAGGAAATGGCAGAAATCGTACACCAAATCCAGTCATTCCTGGAGTGGAACCACAGTCGATGGCCTCCACTCCAAACCAACAGATACAGATACTAATGCCGGGAAAAAAAATCCCCCCCCAGTACCAACAATACCACCAGTCCGATGACATTCTTCTTTGCAAATATACAGGGTCTAAAGCCAACAAACCTCTTCAAGGGGGGCTCCTTGGCGTGGTGAAGAGGCTCTTGGTCTGAGGAATTAGCCCTGTCGGTCTTCTTCCTCAGACCGAACCTAATTACCCCCCATTCTCCCCTCCCCTATCCCATCCTCCCCATCCTCCCCTTTTTCCATTCCTCCTCCTCCTCCTCACCCCTCCCTTTTGCCCTTCCTCTTTTTAGCCTTCGTGATTTCTCCCACAGGCGCGCTAGTTCCTAGGTAGGGGAAAGGACACCGGGGTCGATCCCATTCCGTTGAGGTTTCTTGGCGGTGGCGTAGTTTGCCATGGAATCTGGATTGCCTAGGGATGTCCCGATCCCTCTCCGGTATCCCGGAGTAGCTTTGGGTGTCTTTTGGGCGACGGGTGTATCTCTGGAAGCCACCTTTCGGATTCCGGGGGTGGTGGCTGAAGGAGGTATGCTTTGTGGCGGATATCCGGCCGCCCTCTCTTTTGTCCACCGAGGTAGCTCGGCAGATGTGAGGTTGCTATCCCGGATTGCTGGTTTACTGGCATGAAGGGTAGGGTATGGCACGGGTTCCATGCTGCATCTGCGCTACTAGCGGTGTCGAGTCCTCTTGGGCGCGGAGGGAGATTTCCGGCCCTTTCATTCCTCCTGGGAACTATTCCTCCCCGCTCCCCCCTTTTTTTATTCTTTTTTTTGTTTTTATTTTCTTTTTTCTTTCTTTTTTTTTCTTAAAAACAAAAAGCAAAGGAGTAACCTAACCATGGCAGCCCTAGTCCATGAAACCACTACCCCCGGGCCCCTTCTTGATACCGCACCCCATTCTGACCCTGCCTTGTGTTTAGACCACTCTTCGGACACTCCTGATGCCCCTGTACCTCTTGCTGGTGCTGTTTCCTCACCCGCTTCAGGTACCGGGGCTTTGACTGACTCCTTCGATTTGTCTGAACTCCGCTCTCCTTTGACTATGCTTCCGGCTTCTCCCTCTACGGTACGGCAATTTTCGAATCGCCCACCCATTTCATGCCGGACCAACTCCGGTCCTACTCCTAAACGCCAACGTCAATCTCCTGATGATGCTCCGTCGTTACCTTCCCATTCTACTCGGAAACGACCGACACGTCAAGCACTCCCTCTCCACGCTCAGTTTCGGACCACACAATGGACTAAATTCTTTACTTTAAGACCAACTTCTTCTTCTGCCTACCTTTCTGACCATAGTATTGCCAAAGCGCTCCTGCGTCATGTTGGCAGAGATATTTCATTTCACGCTCTCAAGAGCGGTACGCGCATCGTCACTGTCCAGAATGCTACCCAAGCTCATGATCTTTCTCTCCTTTCGAATATCGATACTACTCCTATCACTATTGAAAAACATCTTTCTCTCAATTCTTGTAGTGGTACTGTCATTCTGCCCCATACCATAGTCCAACAGAATTTCCAGTCATGTGGCAATGACATTTTTGAACAGCTGGAACTCCAGGATCTCCCAATCCTCAAAGTAGACACTTATGTCCTTCCTGCCCGGGGGCGGAGACGTTACCCTTGCAATGTGGCTCGTTTAACTTTTGACAGCCGAGAACTCCCGTCCTCTGTATATGTCGCGGGACATCGGTTACAAGTTCGAAAGGTGATACCTACACCGCAACAATGTAGAAATTGCTGGCGTTTTGGTCACCCAGCGAAATATTGCAGATCTATGGCCGAATGCCCAGTCTGTGGTGCCGACAACCATTCTAATACATCTTGCAGTCAACCTCCATCTTGCCTTAATTGTAATGAAGCTCACCCTTCGTACTCCCGCCGTTGCCAGGTCTACTTAAATGAACGTGAAATCCGTTGCCTCAAAGAGGCAGAAGGTCTCCCTTATGCTATGGCAGTTACTCATCTCCGCCTCCAAGGGAGACTACCCCGTGTTTCTTATTCTCGTGTTTCCAAACATCCCCCCACTTCTGGGGTCCCATCTTCTGCAGCCTCCTCTGTTGTTACCCCTCCCATAGCCATTACGGCATCTAATCCTTTTGCTGTCCTTGGCTCTGACGTCCCGACTACAACTCAGTCTGTTCTCACATCTTCGCGTCCTTCCTCACAAGCCCCAGTATCGACAAGACCTCGTACGACACCTAATACCAATCGCCCCTCTACTCAGAAGTCCAAAAAATCCACATTGCTCAAATCTTCTTTGCCCCTTCCTTCCCTTCTTCCACCTCCACACGTTACCTTTCCAGTCTCTGTACCTAGTTCTTCCCCTCTCTCTGGCTCTATTACAAGTGTGGAGATTCACCCTCCTCCTCGTACTATGCCTTCCACCCCCGTCCCCTCCCAAGTTTCTCCCTCTTCTGT
>NW_027198344.1:0-45763 GCF_038502225.1 Cherax quadricarinatus
ATTTTAGTTGCCTCTTACAACACACATGGCTTACGGAGGAAGAATTCTGTTCCACTTGGCCATGGAGATAGGAGGAAATAAACAAGAATAAGCACTAGAAAGAAAATAGAAGAAAACCCAGAGGAGTGTGTATATATATATATGCTTGTATACATGTATGTGTAGTGTGACCTAAGTGTAAGAAGTAGCAAGACATACCTGAAATCTTGCATGTTTATGAGACAGAAAAAAGACACCAGCAATCCTACCATCATGTAAAACAATTACAGGTTTCTGTTTTACACTCACTTGGCAGGACAGTAGTATGTGGACCCTTAAATTTCATCATCCCTTTTTTGTATGTAAAACTATAGCTATTCTCTATAAAATGCATTTTTTGTTAATATTTTTGGGTGTCTGGAAAAGATTAATTGGATTTACATTATGTATTATAGGAAATATTAACAAAAAATACATTTTATAGAGAAACACTGATCTCTGGCCGAAGGAGACTCAGACCTACGAACCTTGGAACAAGGTACGCAGTGCTATACCATTCTCACCACACTGGACCAATACCTTGACTGATGCATGCAGGGGATGAGATGAAAAGCTGTAAGCCTTCTCCCTGAAAGCTGGCTGCCTTGGATCAATGTCTAGCATTGTGCTAGGCACCAAGGTATTGGTCCAGTGTGGTGAGAATGGTATAGCACTGCGTACCTTCTTCCAAGGTTTGTATGCTCGAGTCTCCTTCGGGCAGAGATCAGTGTTTGTGTATATTTCGCCTGCTCTTGCGAATTCCTTGCATTTTATAGAGAATAACTATAGTTTTGCATACAGAAAAGGGATGATGAAATTCGAGGGTCCACGTACTACTGTCCTGCCAAGTGAGTGTAAAACGAAAACCTGTAATTGTTTTACACGATGGTAGGATTGCTGGTGTCTTTTTTTTCTGTCTCAAACTCACAGGATACCAGGTGTATCTTGCTACTTCCATTAACACCTAGGTCACACTACACATGCATGTACATGCATACATATATACACACACATACACACACACATACACACACACACACATACACACACACACACACACACACACACACACATACACACACACACACACATACACACACACACACATACACACACACACACATACACACACACACACATACACACACACACACACATGTACACACACACACACACACACACACACACACACACACACACACACACACACACACACACACACACAGGAATAAGCACTTGTAAGCTGTAGTACACACGCAAACACACACATACACAGGATTTCACACCGTCCTGTGAACTGACCATCTGAACCTTGCTCCTTTCCCCCCCTCTTCCTATCCTATGTAGAGACCTATCTCTACCTTTCCCACTCTTTACCTATATCTCTCTCTCTACCTATCACTCTCTACCTATCTCTCTCTCTCTCTTCCCTCTCCCATCTCTCCCCTCTAACATCTCTTACCTCTAACACCTCCCCCCCTCTAACATCTCTCCCCCTCTAACATCTCTCCCCTCCTATTATCTCTCCCCTCTCCCTTTCCCCATCTCTCTCCCCTCCTCCCCTCCTTCTCCCCCTAGCCTCTCTTACCTCTAACACCTCCCCCCCTCTAACATCTCTCCCCCTCTAACATCTCTCCCCTCCTATTATCTCTCCCCTCTCCCTTTCCCCATCTCTCTCCCCTCCTCCCCTCCTTCTCCCCCTAGCCTCTCTCCCCTCTCGCTATTCCATCTCCCCCCTCTTTCCCCCTTCTCCCCCTCTCTGCCCCCTCTCTCTCCCCCTCTTTGCCTTCTCTTTCTCTCTCTCTCCCTCTCTCTCTCTCTCTCTCTCTCTCTCTCTTGCTCTCTCTCTTCCCCATTTTCCCTTCTAACTCTCCCCCTCTCCTACTCTTCCCTTCACTCTCTCTCCCCCTCTCTCTCTCACTCTCCCTCCCTCTCTCCCTCTCTCTCTCTTGCTCTCTCTCTTCCCCATTTTCCCTTCTAACTCTCCCCCTCTCCTACCCTTCCCCTCACTCTCTCTCCCCCTCTCTCTCTCACTCTCACTCTCTTCCCCTTTTTCCTTCTCACTATCCCCCTCTCTCTACCTACCCATCTCTCTCTCTCTCTCTCTCTCTCTCTCGCTCTCTCTCTCTCTCTCTCTCTCTCGCTCTCTCTCTCGCTCTCTCTCTCGCTCTCTCTCTCGCTCTCTCTCTCGCTCTCTCTCTCTCGCTCTCTCTCTCTCTCTCGCTCTCTCTCTCGCTCTCTCTCTCGCTCTCTCTCTCGCTCTCTCTCTCGCTCTCCATCTCTTCTCCATTTTTCCCTTCTCACTCTCCCCCTCTCCTTCCCTTCCCTTCTCTCTCTTTCCCCCTCTCACACTCTCTCTCCCCCTTTCCCTTCTCACTCTTCCCCTCTCTCTCTCCTTCTACCTTTCCCTTCTCTCTTCTCTCACAAAAAAAAAAAAATGGTGGGGACTCGCAGGAACCAAGGATCAGATGAGAATGGTTCTGGTAGGGAGGAGTGGATGGAGGAGCAGTGGAAAAGGATGGAACAAGAGTGGGAGAGAAAATTAGGAGAGCTTTCTGAAAAAATGGAGAAAGAGCTCTCTGTGAAATTGGAAAAGAGGTTGGAGAAGGAGACAAAGAATTGGGAGGTATAAGTCGAAACTGCAGTAGCCAAGATAAGGGTCCTAGAAGTTCAGATAAATAGGCTGAAGCGAGTTACAGGGGCAGTGACCAGAGAAGACACAGCATATGAAGCTGCGAGGCCGAACAGGAAGGAAGGAATTATGAATTATGCTAAGGTCATATCAGCCTGCCATGGAGGACCAAGGAGTGAAAGGGAAGAACAGCTGGTTGCAGATGGAGAGGGTGATAGGTCGAATGCTGAGGCACAACCAGGCTATCAAGAGCCACTGGAAAAATCAAGGGAGAAACTGACCACATACAGGCAGGATCCAGAGTCACAGAGGGTGAGGCAATGGGAGGAAGAAAGGGCAAAATCAGTGTTTATCCATGGGCTTCAGGAGAGAGAGGAAAGGACAAACACTGAAAGGCAGCAGGAAGAAAGAAAGGAGATTGAGAAAATCATCACGGAAATAGGTGAAGAGATGGACGAGATTGTAAATTTTCAGAGAATAGGGGGGTACTCGAAGGGGAGAAACCGACCAATCAAGCTGATTCTCAGGACGGAAACAGTGCGGAACAGGATCCTCCAAGAGAAACCACGATTGAAATACTCGGAAGAGTACAAGAGGGTGTTCCTAGACAGAGACAGAACAAAATCAGAACGACAGCAGCTGAGGGAGAGGACAAAAAAGCGAAAGGAGCTAGGAAAAGAGACAAGGATGAAACCAGCAGAGGTCAGTCAGAGCAGAACAGAACAGCAAGGGCAAGCACACACACAACTATTCTCAGAACCATACAACCTATCACACCATCCCAACACACACTACAATCCATACCCACAGCCTCCACCCAACACCGAGCTATAGAATCCCACAGTATGCCACCAGGTCTCCCACCCTCACAGGCCCCCCAAACCACAGTGTTGGAAAGGAAACTGAAGGTATGGTACACAAACGCTGATGGAATAACAAATAAGTGGGAAGAGTGGCATGAAAGAGTCAAAGAAGCATCACCGGACATCATAGCTCTCACAGAAACCAAGCTTACAGGTATGATAACAGATGCCATCTTTCCAACGGGATACCAAATCCTGAGGAAAGACAGAGGGAACAGGGGGGGGTGGTGGAGGAGTGGCATTGCTGATCAAAAATCGCTGGAATTTTGATGAGCTGGAGAGAGGAGACAGCGGAGAAGAAAGTGATTACATAGCGGGAACACTTCACTCTGGAGGTCCCAAGGTGGTAATAGCAGCGATGTATAACCCACCACAGAACAGCAGGAGGCCAAGGCAAGAGTACGACGAGAGCAATAGAGCGATGGTTGACACACTGGCTAGAGTGGCCAGAAGAGCTCATGCATGCAGGGCAAAGCTCCTGATCATGGGTGACTTTAACCACAAGGAGATCGATTGGGAGAACTTGGACCCACATGGGGGCCAAGATACATGGAGGGCTAAGATGATGGAGGTGGTACTGGAAAACTTCATGTGCCAACACGTAAGGGACACTACAAGAGAGAGAGGAGAGGATGAACCAGCAAGGCTGGACTTAGTATTCACCTTGAGTAGTGCAGATATCGAGGACATCACATATGAAAGACCCCTTGGGGCCAGTGACCATGTGGTTTTAAGCTTCGAATACACAGTAGAGCTACAAGTGGAGGGAGAAGCAGGAAGGCCAGGACGAATGAAGCCAAACTACAAGAAAGGGGACTACACAGGAATGAGGAACTACCTGAACGGGGTCCAGTGGGACAGAGAACTGGCAGGGAAGCCAGTTAATGAGATGATGGAATATGTAGCAACAAAATGCAAGGAGGCTGAGGAGAGGTTTGTACCCAAGGGTAACAGGAATAATGAAAAAGCCAGGATAAGCCCATGGTTTACCCAAAGGTGCAGGGAGGCAAAAACCAAGTGTGCTAGGGAATGGAAGAAATATAGAAGGCAAAGGACCAAGGAGAATAAGGAGAACAGTCATAGAGCCAGAAACGAATATGCACAGATAAGAAGGGAGGCCCAAAGACAATATGAAAATGACATAGCAGCGAAAGCCAAATCTGACCCGAAACTGTTGTACAGCCACATCAGGAGGAAAACAACAGTCAAGGACCAGGTAATCAGGCTAAGGAAGGAAGGAGGAGAGAACAAGAAATGACAGTGAAGTATGTGAAGAACTCAACAAGAGATTCAAAGAAGTGTTCACAGAGGAGACAGAAGGGACTCCAGAAAGACGGAGAGGTGGGGCACACCACCAAGTGCTGGACACAGTGCACACAACCGAGGAAGAAGTGAAGAGGCTTCTGAGTGAGCTAGATACCTCAAAGGCAATGGGGCCAGATAACATCTCCCCATGGGTATTGAGAGAGGGAGCAGAGGCGCTATGTGTACCCCTAACAACAATATTCAATACATCTATCGAAACAGGGAGATTGCCTGAGGCATGGAAGACAGCAAATGTAGTCCCAATCTTTAAAAAAGGAGACAGACATGAAGCATTAAACTACAGACCAGTGTCACTGACATGTATAGTATGCAAAATCATGGAGAAGATTATCAGGAGAAGAGTGGTGGAACACCTAGAAAGGAACGATCTCATCAACAGCAGCCAACATGGTTTCAGGGACGGGAAATCCTGTGTCACAAACCTACTGGAGTTCTATGACATGGTGACAGCAGTAAGACAAGAGAGAGAGGGGTGAGTGGATTGCATTTTCTTGGACTGCAAGAAGGTGTTTGACACAGTTCCACACAAGAGATTGGTGCAAAAACTGGAGGACCAAGCAGGGATAACAGGGAAGGCACTACAATGGATCAGGGAATACAGTGGACCCCCGCATAGCGAACTTAATCCGTGCAAGAGGGCTGGTCGTTATGCGAAATGTTCGCTATGCGAATTAATTTTCCCCATAAGAAATAATGGAAATAAAATTAATCCGTGCAAGACACCCAAAAGTATGAAAAAACAATTTTTTTACCACAAAAAAATGTTAATTTTAGTACACACAAACTGAAAAAGGCATGCACAATTACATGACACTTACTTTTATTGAAGATCTGGTGATGATTGATGGGATGGGAGGAGGGGAGAGAGAGTGTTAGTGTTTAGAAGGGGAATCCCCTTCCATTAGGACTTGAGGTAGCAAGTCCTTTTCTGGGGTTACTTCCCTTCTTCTTTTAATGCCACTAGGACCAGCTTCAGAGTCACTGGACTTCTTTCGCACAACATATCTGTCCATAGTGGCCTGTACCTCTCGTTCCTTTATGATTTGTCTAAAGTGGTTCACAACAGTGTCATTGTAACAGTCACCAGCACGGCTTGCAATAGCTGTGTGAGGGTGATTTTCATCAAAAAAGGTTTGCACTTCAAGCCATTTTGCACACATTTCCTTAATCTTTGAAGTAGGCAATTCCTTCAATTTCTCTCTCCCCTCCTTTGAACCAGTTTCCCCAGGTCTGGCCTCTTGCTCTTGAAGTTGATCTATCAGCTCATCAGTGGTTAGTTCTTCATTGTCCTCCTCCACCAACTCTTCCACATCCTCCCCACTAACCTCCAACCCCAAGGACTTCCCCAATTCCACAATTGATTCCTCAACTGGTATACTACTCCTCTCAGGGTTAGCCTCAAACCCTTCAAAATCCCTTTTGTCTACACATTCTGGCCACAGTTTCTTCCAAGCAGAGTTCAAGGTTCTCTTAGTCACTCCCTCCCAAGCCTTACCTATAAGGTTTACACAATTGAGGATATTAAAGTGATCCTTCCAAAACTCTTTTAGAGTCAATCGAGTGTCTGTGGTCACTTCAAAGCACTTTTGAAACAGAGCTTTTGTGTACAGTTTCTTGAAGTTGGAAATGACCTGCTGGTCCATGGGCTGCAGGAGAGGAGTGGTATTAGGAGGCAAAAACTTCACCTTAATGAAGCTCATGTCCCCATAAAGTCGCTCTGCCACGTCTGTAGGATGACCAGGGGCATTGTCTAACACCAGGAGGCACTTAAGGTCTAATTTCTTTTCAGTTAGGTAATCTTTCACATTGGGGGCAAATGCATGGTGTAACCAGTTATAGAAAAATTCCCTAGTGACCCATGCCTTACTGTTTGCCCTCCACAGCACACACAAATTATCCTTGAGGACATTCTTTTGCCTGAACGCTCTGGGAGTTTCAGAGTGATACACTAATAAAGGCTTAACTTTGCAATCACCACTAGCATTGGCACACATCAACAAAGTAAGCCTGTCTTTCATAGGCTTATGTCCTGGGAGTGCCTTTTCCTCCTGAGTAATGTAGGTCCTGCTTGGCATTTTCTTCCAGAACAGGCCTGTTTCATCACAATTAAACACTTGTTCAGGTTCCAGTCCTTCAGTTTCTATGTACTCCTTGAATTCATGCACATATTTTTCAGCCGCTTTGTGGTCCGAACTGGCAGCCTCACCATGCCGTATCACACTATGGATGCCACTACACTTCTTAAATCTCTCAAACCAACCTTTGCTGGCCTTAAATTCACTCACATCATCACTAGTTGCAGGCATTTTTTTAATTAAATCGTCATGCAACTTCCTAGCCTTTTCACATATGATCGCTTGAGAGACGCTATCTCCTGCTAGCTGTTTTTCATTTATCCACACCAATAAGAGTCTCTCAACATCTTCCATCACTTGCGATCTTTGTTTCGAAAACACAGTTAAACCTTTGGCAACAACAGCTTCCTTGATTGCCGTTTTCTTGCCCACAATAGAAGCGATGGTTGATTTTGGTTTCTTGTACAACCTGACCAGGTCGGTGATACGTACTCCACTTTCATACTTATCAATGATCTCTTTCTTCATTTCAATGGGTATTCTTACCCTTTGAGGTGTAGGGTTGGCACTAGAAGCTTTCTTGGGGCCCATGGTCACTTATTTTCCACAAACAGCACCGAAAACACTGTAATAATACGAAATATTCCGAGTGTATGCTTGAATGTTACAGCGGAGGCTGGCTGGTAAACAATGGGACGGGCGGCACATGTGAGGCTGGCTGAGGGCGCACATTGGACGCGTCTCGGACGAAGGTCGCTGAGCGGGTTTTTGTCCACTATGCGGGGCAAAATTTTAGCGAACAAAGCGTTCGCTATGCAGATTGTTCGCTATGCAAGGCGTTCGCTATGCGGGGGTCCACTGTACTTGTCAGGAAGACAGCAGCGAGTCATGGTACGTGGCGAGGTGTCAGAGTGGGCACCTGTGACCAGCGGGGTCCCGCAGGGGTCAGTCCTAGGACCAGTGCTGTTTCTGGTATTTGTGAACGACATGACGGAAGGAATAGACTCTGAGGTGTCCCTGTTTGCAGATGACGTGAAGTTGATGAGAAGAATTCACTCGATCGAAGACCAGGCAGAACTACAAAGGGATCTGGACAGGCTGCAGACCTTGTCCAGCAATTGGCTCCTGGAGTTCAATCCCACCAAGTGCAAAGTCATGAAGATTGGGGAAGGACAAAGAAGGCCGCAGACGGAGTACAGTCTAGGGGGTCAGAGACTACAAACCTCACTCAAGGAAAAAGATCTTGGGGTGAGTATAACACCAGGCACATCTCCTGAAGCGCACATCAACCAAATAACTGCTGCAGCATATGGGCGCCTAGCAAACCTCAGAACAGCATTCCGACATCTTAATAAGGAATCATTCAGGACCCTGTACACCGTGTACGTTAGGCCCATATTGAAGAGTGCGGCACCAGTTTGGAACCCACACCTAGCCAAGCACGTGAAGAAACTAGAGAAAGTGCAAAGGTTTGCAACAAGACTAGTCCCAGAGCTAAGAGGTATGTCCTACGAGGAGAGGTTAAGGGAAATCAACCTGACGACACTGGAGGACAGGAGAGATAGGGGGGACATGATAACGACATACAAAATACTGAGAGGAATTGACAAGGTGGACAAAGACAGGATGTTCCAGAGATTGGACACAGTAACAAGGGGACACAGTTGGAAGCTGAAGACACAGATGAATCACAGGGATGTTAGGAAGTATTTCTTCAGCCACAGAGTAGTCAGTAAGTGGAATAGTTTGGGAAGCGATGTAGTGGAGGCAGGATCCATACATAGCTTTAAGCAGAGGTATGATAAAGCTCACGGCTCAGGGAGAGTGACCTAGTAGCGATCAGTGAAGAGGCGGGGCCAGGAGCTCGGACTCGACCCCCGCAACCTCAACTAGGTGAGTACAACTAGGTGAGTACACTCCCATCTGGGTTTTCTTCTACATATTTTCCTAATAGATCTTGTTCTTTATTTTCCTGGGCGGTTGCAGTCTACCAATCTACTATGTAGGACACACTTTTTTTTTTCAACATACTAACCATATCCCACCGAGGCAGGGTGGCCCAAAAGGAAAAAACGAAAGTTTCTCCTTTTAAATTCATCAATATATACAGGAGAAGGAATTACTAGAGGCATTTTAGTCACCTCTTACCACACGCATGGCTTACAGAGGAAGAATTCTGTTCCACTTCCCCATGGAGATAAGCAGAAATAAACAAGAACAAGAACTAGTAAAAAACAGAAGAAAACCCAAAGGAATATGAATATGTATACATCTTTCTTTCTTTCTTTCAACACATCGGCCGTATCCCACCAAGGCAGGGTGGCCCAAAAGGAAAAACGAAAGTTTCTCCTTTTACATTTAGTAATATATACAGGAGAAGAGGTTACTAGCCCCTTGCTCCCGGCATTTTAGTCGCCTCTTACAACACGCATGGCTTACGGAGGAAGAATTCTATTCCACTTCCCCATGGAGAATGTATACATGTATATATATATAAATAGAATGATGAGGTTAATCATAGAATTGATGAAGGAAAAAAGGTGAGTGGTGCATTGAGGTATATGTGGAGTCAAAAAACGTTATCTATGGAGGCAAAGAAGGGAATGTATGAAAGTATAGTAGTACCAACACTCTTATATGGATGTGAAGCTTGGGTGGTAAATGCAGCAGCAAGGAGACGGTTGGAGGCAGTGTAGATGTCCTAAGGGCAATGTGTGGTGTAAATATTATGCAGAAAATTCGGAGTGTGGAAATTAGGAAAAGGTGTGGAGTTAATAAAAGTATTAGTCAGAGGGCAGAAGAGGGGTTGCTGAGGTGGTTTGGTCATTTAGAGAGAATGGATCAAAGTAGAATGACATGGAAAGCATATAAATCTATAGGGGAAGGAAGGCAGGGTAGGGGTCGTCCTCGAAAGGGTTGGAGAGAGGGGGTAACGGAGGTTTTGTGGGCGAGGGGCTTGGACTTCCAGCAAGCGTGCGTGAGCGTGTTAGATAGGAGTGAATGGAGACGAATGGTACTTGGGACCTGACGATCTGTTGGAGTGTGAGCAGGGTAATATTTAGTGAAGGGATTCAGGGAAACCGGTTATTTTCATATAGTCGGACTTGAGTCCTGGAAATGGGAAGTACAATGCCTGCACTTTAAAGGAGGGGTTTAGGATACTGGCAGTTTGGAGAGAAATGTTGTGTATCTTTATACGTATATGCTTCTAAGCTGTTGTATTCTGAGTACCTCTGCAAAAACAGTGATAATGTGTGAGTGTGGTGAAAGTGTTGAATGATGATGAAAGTATTTTCTTTTTGGGGATTTTCTTTCTTTTTTTGGGTAACCCTGCCTCGGTGGGAAACGGCCGACTTGTTGAAAAAAAAAAAAAATATGCTTGTACATGAATGTGTAGTGTGACCTAAGTGTAAGTAGAAGTAGCAAGATGTACAGTGGATCCCTGCCTTACGAACGCATCGCCTTAAGTTAAATCCACCATACGAAGCATTTGAACAAAAAAATTTTGCCTCGTCTCACGATAAAAAACTTGCCTTATGTGATTCGTCCAGGACGCATCCCACACGTGGCCTCAGCTGCCCCGTGGGTGCCAGTGTTTACAAGCCAGCCAGTGCAGTCGCATCTAAGCATACATTCGGTACATTTCATATTATCAGAGTGTTTTTAGCGATTTTAACTGCAAAATAAGTCACCATGGGCCCCAAGAAAGCTTCTAGTGCCAACCCTGTGGTGGTCAAAATGGTGAAAATTACTATGGAAATGAAGAAAGAGATAATTACTAAGTACGAAAGTGGAGTGTCTCGGAGCTGGCCAGGTTGTATACCAAACCCCAATCAACTATCGCTACTATCTTGGCCAACAAAACGGCAATCAAGGAAGCTGTTCTTGCAAAAGGTGCAAGTTTGTTTTCGAAACAGAGATCGCAAGTGATAGAAGATGTTGAGAGTCTGTTATTGGTGTGGATAAACGAAAAACAGATAGCAGGAGATAGTATCTCTCAAGCGATCATATGTGAAAAGGCTAGGAAGTTGCATGACAATTTAATTAGAAAAATGCCTGCAACTAGTGGTGATGTGAGTGAATTTAGGGCCAGCAAAGGTTGGTTTGAGAGATTTAAGAATCATAGTGGCATATATAGTGTGATAAGGCATGGTGAGGCTGCCAGTTCGGACCAAAGAGCGGCTGAAAAATATGCAAAGGAATTCAAGGAGTACATAGACAGTGAAGAATTGAAACCTGAACAAGTGTTTAATTGCGACAAAACAGGCCTGTTTTGGAAGAAAATGCCAAGCAGGAGGAAAAGGCACTCCCAGGACATAAGCCTATGAAAGACAGGTTTACTCTTCTGATGTGTGGTAATACTAGTGGTGATTGCAAAGTGAAGCCTTTATTGGTGTATCACTCTGAAACTCCCAGAGCATTCAGGCAAAACAATGTCATCAAGGCTAATTTGTGTGTGCTGTGGAGGGCAGACAGTAAGGCATGGGTCACTAGGGACTTTTTCTATGACTGGTTACACCATGCACTTGCCCCCAATGTGAAAAATTACCTAATGGAAAACCTAATACCACTCCTCTCCTGCAGCCCATGAACCAGCAGGTCATTTCAAACTTCAAAAAACTCTACACAAAAGCTATGTTTCAAAAGTGCTTTGAAGTGACCTCAGACACTCGATTGACTAAGAGAGTTTTGGAAAGATCACTTTAGTATACTCAGTTGTGTAAACCTTATAGGTAAGGCTTGGGAGGGAGTGACTAAGAGGACCTTGAACTCTGCTTGGAAGAAACTGTGGCCATAATGTGTAGAAGAAAGGGATTTTGAAGGGTTTGGGGCTAACCCTGAGAAGCGTATGCCAGTTGTGGAATCCATTGTGGCACTGGGGAAGTCCTTGGGGTTGGAGGTTAGTGGGGAGGATGTGGAAAAGTTGGTGGAGGAGGACAACGAAGAACTAACCGCTGATGAGCTGCAAGATCATCTTCAACAGCAAGAGGCCAGACCTGAGGAAACTGCTTCAGAGGAGGGGAGAGAGAAATTGAGGAAGTTGCCTACTTCAAAGATTAAGGAAATGTGTGCAAAGTGGGTTGAACTCCAAACCTTTGCAGATGAAAATCACCCTAACACAGCTACTGCAAGCCGTGTTGGCAACCTGTACAATGACAGTGTTATGGCCCATTTTAGGAAAGACTTAAAGGAACGGGAGGTACAGAGCTCTATGGACAGATTTGTTGTGCGACAGAGGTCCAGTGACTCTCAAGCTGGTCCTAGTGGCATTAAAAGAAGAAGAGAAGTAACCCAGGAAAAGGACTTGCTACCGCAAGTCCTAATGGAAGGGATTCCCCTTCTAAGCAATAACAACTTCCACACACTCCCCTCCTCCCATCCCATCAATCATCACCAGATCTTCAATAAAGATAAGTGTCATGTATTCTATTCTTAGTAGAGTAGTAATTGTGCATGCCTTCTTCAGTTTGTGTGTATTAAAATTAATATTTCATGTGGTAAAAATTTTTTTTTTTCATACTTTGGGGTGTCTTGCACAGATTAATTTGATTTCCATTATTTCTTATGGGGAAAATTAATTCGCCTTACGATAATTTCGGCTTATGATAAGCTCTCAGGAACGGATTAATATCGTAAGGCGGGGGTCCACTGTATAGTGGAACCTCAAAAATCAAACGTATCACATATTGAACGTTTCGAAAATAGGACCATTTTTTCGGACAAACTGTCTCCCTATTGTTGAACGCGCCTCTATTTTCGGACTGCCGGGTACGGGACCTGTCTGCCGGCCTGCTCTGTCCGTGTCCCTGCGCAGGTGCCGTGAGCAGTCTAGCTTTGTTTATGCTTGAGTGAACACTAACCTGCGCTCTCATTCACGCATTTTACGATTATTTCGTTGTGTTTAGTGCTTGTGGGACTGTGAAATAAGCTGCCATGGGCCCAAAGAAACTTGCTAGTGGTACCCCTGTGGTAAAGAAAGTGAGAAACACCATAGATGTGAAGAAGGAAATAATACAGAAGTATGAGAGTGGTGTGAGACTTGTTGAGCTTGCCAGGATGTATGGGAAAAACAAGTCGACCATCGGTTCTATCCTGTCAAAGAAAGAACAAATCAAGGAAGCTGATGTTGCAAAAGGTGTTAATATAGGGAGTGGATGAGGTGCCTTCTTCAAAGATTAAGGAGATTTGTGCCAAGTGGAATGATGTCCAAATGTTTGTGCAGAAGTACCACCCTGAGCAAGCTGAAACAAGCCATCTTTGCAACAAGTTCAGTGACAGAACCATGTCCCATTTTAGGGAAATGTTAAAGAGGCACCAGAAACAGAGGACTGTAGACAGTTATTTTGTGAGACAGGAGTCCAGTGACTCTCAAGCTGGTAATAGTGGCATTAAAAGACAGAGAAGGGAAGTAACCCCAGAGAGGGCTTTACCTGAAGTCCTCATGGAGGGGGATTCTCCTTCCAAACACTAACCCCAACTCCCTCTCTCCTCCTCCCTATCTTCCAGATACCATCACCAATCTTCAATAAAGGTAAGTAAAAATGTTATTTTATATGTATTGCTATACATAATTAAAAACTATAGTATTTGTTGTATGTAAAACTGTAATTAATCTCTATAAAATATATTTTTTGTGTGAATATTTTTGGGTTTCTGGAATGGATTAATTGTATTTCCATTCTTTCTTATGGGAAATATTGCTTCGAATTTCAGACTTTTCGAATTTAGAACTAGCTCCTGGAACGGATTAAGTTCGATTTTTGAGGTTCCACTGTACCTGAAATCTTGCATGTTTATGAGACTATTTATACTGTACAGTATTAAATGTAATGTCAGTGCATTCATTAGAATGCACTGACATTACATTGGATGATTTTACAATATGTACGATTACAGGTTGGCTACAGTTTTAGAAAAACACTATTATACATTCTAATGAAAGCGTATTATGCAAGGCATTTCAGGCAGACTAATTCTAAACCCATACATCATACAGTAATATATATGCTACAGAATTATAGTACAGTAATGTAAATGAAACAATTAACACAAGAAAATGAGAAAAATAACCTCCATTTCTCACTGAAATTTAAGTTCAGCATCCTTGAAACTGCCATCTTTGAGTTTCTCCTGAAGACCATCCCTCATAGATGCTGAGGGGGCACAGTATTTTCCCCATTTCCCAAATGTCTCACCAGCATTGTAAAAGGGTGTTGTAGTATAGGTATTAGGGCATCAAAGAATTAACAACCTTTCACTAGAATATACAAGTTGAACTGTACATACAAGGGTCTACTTACAGCAGTACCTAAGACCAACTAGTTACAAATTAAGTCTAAGAAATAAAAAAAAATGCATATGAATTATTCAGCAAACTAATCCTTACCTCCTCTGATAAATGTAGAGCAGAAATGCAGAGAAGTAAAGCAAAATTAATATCATGGATGGCAGGATAAACACTGTTAGGATAGCTGGGTAAACAAGCGACCACACCCATCTTAGGTACAACAGGTCCAGTTGGTTTCCTGGAAACATATATACATGACAAGACACTGTAAACTTTGACTACTGTATTACTGCACAATAATATAACTAATAGGGTACATAAAGCTGAGAGATGCCCAGTTCATTTAAGTGAAAATGCAAAGTATAAAGTTCAGCCTAAAGAAAAATTACACCACTGAATAATTTTCAACTATAAGCTTATATAACTCCCTAAAAGTTCTAATGCAGACAACTGTATTGCAAAATTTCCAATCATTCTAAACCTGTTATTCTCAATCATAGATACACTTAAAAACCCACACTAAGGAAAGCTTCTTCAAAAACAGTGCATAAAGTCAAGTTTAATACGTATAAGAAATTTATTTATGCATGCAGAAAATTTCTTGTATATCACATTTTGTATCTCATTCAATTAATATTGCTTAAGATTATCATGCTAGTTTCTTACATTATCATTATACACAAAAAAGAAATGTATATCATCCTCAATAGGAAACAGAGATACAGTAATTCAACTTTTTATAATAAATAGCTACTAGTTTTTACTAAATATGTACCTGCTCTAAGGGATGGATAACTAATTTCAAAGGGAAGAATGAACCAGCTTACCTATTAAAAGACTTTTTTTTAACACACCAGCTATCTCCCACCAGAGTAGGGTGACCCAAAAAAGATGAAACACTTTCATTATCAATCACTCCATCACTGTCTTGCCAGAGGCACCCCTGATACTACAGTTCAAAACTGCTAATGCATATTTACTGGTATAGTATATGCTCATTAGTTATAGACTACTGTAGTGTCTGTGTAAGAAAAACAAATTTAAATATAGTCTCTGTTTTATCATAAAAGCATTGAATTTATGTGAATTTGTTTAAATAAGATCAAAAAAGCAAATTTGAATAAGGAATATACAGTGGACCCCCGGTTAACGATTTTAATCCGTGCAAGAGGGCTCATCGTTATGCGAAATAATCGTTATGCGAATGAATTTTCCCCATAAGAAATAATGGAAATCAAATTAATCCGTGCAAGACGCCCAAAAGTATGAAAAAAAATTTTTTTTACCACATGAAATGTTAATTTTAATACACACAAACTGAAAAAGGCATGCACAATTAAATGACACTTACTTTTATTGAAGATCTGGTGATGATTGATGGGATGGGAGGAGGGGAGAGCATTATCTTCTTACTGTTTAGAAGGGGAATCCCCTTCCATTACGACTTGAGGTAGCAAGTCCTTTTCCGGGGTTACTTCCCTTCTTCTTTTAATGCCACTAGGACCAGCTTGAGAGTCACTGGACCTCTGTCGCACAACAAATCTGTCCATAGAGCTCTGTACCTCCCGTTCCTTTACGATTTGTCTAAAATGGGCCACAACATTGTCATTGAAATAGTCACCAGCATGGCTTGCAACAGCTGTGTCAGGGTGATTTTCATCTATAAAGGTTTGCAGTTCAACCCACTGTGCACACATTTCCTTAATCTTTGAAGTAGGCACAATGGATTCCACAACTGGCATAGGCTTCTCAGGGTTAGCCCCAAACCCTTCAAAATCTTTCTTAATTTCCATACTAATTCTCACCCTTTTTACCACAGGGTTGGCACTAGAAGCTTTCTTGGGGCCCATGGTCACTTATTTTCCAGAAACAGCACCGAAAATACTGTAATAATACGAAATATTCCGAGTGTATGCTTGGATGTTACCGCGGAGGCTGGCTGGTAAACAATGGGACGGGGCGGCACATGTGAGGCTGGCTGAGGGCACATTGGACGCGTCTCGGACGAAAATCGGTAAGCGGGTTTTTAATCGGTATGCGCGGCAAAAATTTTGCGATAAAAGTAATCGTTATGCGGAAAAATCGCTATGTGATGCCATCGTTATGCGGGGGTCCACTGTATGGCATGGTTTAGCGAGCATTATCGACATGTTGCTCACTGAGCAGAGAGGAGGATGTGATTCCCTGCTCAGCTCTCACTAGTTTTATCAGTAGACTGTAATCAAGCTTCCTAACTTTTATTCTGAAGCATATGGCAGCCAATATGAATGGTTACAAGTGCACTGATGCTTACTTTACTCAAATATAATATTACTTTATGTTCCACCCCATCCAAAACAAGTTCCAAAAGGTCACTAAGTGATAGCAAATACACTGGTGAAAATGCCAAGAGCATTTCTCCAAAGAAAAGTAAGTTCAACAGTTTTCAGGAAATATAAACATACCGAGAGAATAAATATAGAAAGCAGAACTCCACGAGTATAAACAAGTACATATATATGCAGTACAGGTACTGTAGATGGGTAACATGTAGATAGAGAACCCGGGTGTCCAAGAATGAGATAGAGATGCTGGTAAGATTATTAGACTGCATGAATTACAAAGTATGATCCATTCTTCCCAAATGTAGCAAATAAATAGAATACTAAACATATACAGATGTAAATATTACAGAAAAACTTATGGACATCAAGGTTGCGTATAACCATGTACAAGTCCAACTGACCAATAAATGTGCTTGTGGCTGATGTTATATTCATCACCAGAGAGCAGAAACTTGACGAGTCATCACAATTCATTCTTGCTGGACCAATGATATACACTTTTCCCTGAAAATGTTTAACAACACAATTATAAGTGTAAATGGTGATCAGTGCCAACCTGTATGTGATTATAACACAAATGCTGTATTAGGATATTTATTAAGATGTTTCATGTGCTGGAGCTTCATCAATCCAACAAAGAGGACTAAAGTTTACAGGGAATAGTATGAATAGTGGGACACAGATCAGGTATTACATGTGAGAATGGGTCTAAATGATGGCTGTTTCTGATTTAGGCAGGATAAGTCTGGTGAGAACATCTGAAATCATAAAACTGCCCAAATTCTGCATGAAAGTATTGGTAGTTGCAATAAGAGCAGATTCTAAACAGTGTTTGTTGCGCTGGTCAGTTTCTCTGATGACTAATTTGGCACCTTCGAAGCTCATGATATGGTTGTGAGATAGGTGTACATGTATAGTGCAGTTGTTTAAATCATCCCATTGACACTTGTACTTGTGTTCCTAATGCATTGTCTCAAGCTGATATTAGTCTCCCACACATATAGTTCATTCTAGGTAGTAGGTTTGTAGACAGCAACCGCCCATGGAGGTACTACCGTCCTGCCAAGTGAGTGTAAAACGGATGCCTGTAATTGTTTTACATGATGGTAGGATTGCTGGTGTCCATTTTTCTGTCTCATAAACATGCAAGATTTCAGGTATGTCTTGCTACTTCTACTTACACTTAGGTCACACTACACATACATGTACAAGTATATATATACACACACCCCTCTGGGTTTTCTAATATTTTCTTACTAGTTCTTGTTCTTGTTGTTTATTTCCTCTTATCTCCATGGGGAAGTGGAACAGAATTCTTCCTCCGTAAGCCATGCGTGTTGTAGGAGGCAACTAAAATGCCGGGAGCAAGGGGCTAGTAACCTCTTCTCCTGTATATATTACTAAATGTAAAAGGAGAAACTTTTGTTTTTCCTTTTGGGCCACCCCACCTTGGTGGGATACGGCCGGTGTGTTGAAAGAAAGAAAGAAATACATATAGTTCATTGCAACATCCCTTCCCCCATCTTTCACCACGTGTGATGGTACATAGTCTATAGTTTTTCTGTGTAACAATGAAAAAATAAAGACACTATCTCATGTGGGAATGGTATAACAAACTGTATGGGACAGACTTCTAAAAGTCTGCAACAATTCATCAGGGAATGGATATACACATGCAAAAGGGATGATTTAAACAATGCCTGCACTATACACAGAAACTGCCATAAGCATTTCATTTAACGTGAACATACCAAATTAGTCATCAGAGAAACTGATCAGCACAGCAGGTGCTATTTAAATTCTGCTCTTATTGCAACTACAGTATCAATATAGTATATCATCACACAGAATTCCTGCAGTTTTATGATTTCAACTGTTCTTACCAGACTCATACCCTAACTGGACACAGCTATCACTTAACCCCACCTCAACATGAAGTACCTGACCTACAACCCACTATATATATACAGTAGCATGCAAACTTTGGTTCTCTGTATTCGACTGATAAAGCCTCTGGTAGACAAAGTCTCCTCAATAAATGTCCTAATACAATATTCATCTTACTAGTATACAAGACAATTAAAGTAATATTTC
Source organism: Cherax quadricarinatus (assembly GCF_038502225.1). NCBI lineage: Eukaryota > Metazoa > Arthropoda > Malacostraca > Decapoda > Parastacidae > Cherax > Cherax quadricarinatus. The sequence continues at coordinate 18,621 of NW_027198344.1, forward strand.
AGTGCTGTACTTGATATACAGTACTCTCATAATTCATGCAACTACAATTCATATTATTGACAATTTGAGATTTAAATTTTGTTGCCAAGACCAAGAGTCATGCACAAAATAATACTTTATCATGCAGTGGGCTAGTTTCCTATCATGCCCAGAATGAGGCCATTGTTTTAGGGGGAAGCCTACCTTTACTCCATAATGTAAACACCCATCAACACTCAGTTGCCCTCTGAATGTGCCCCGTAAGACATTGTCTCTTGTTTAGCAATCAATTTTAATGTTTTCATCACCTTAATGCACCAGGTGATTTCAAATGCATGGCTATGCTTATTTATCACACTCAGAATCCCTGTGCTTTAAAAGGTAAGGATAAAACCACTTCGTCTGTTATTTGGTGGTAAAACAAAACAGCATGGATGAATGAGAAATTGTTTATGGAGTGTTTCAAAAATTCTATGGTATTGTACACATTACTTGAAAAAGGTGTATACTGCATGTCAGCTATGGTAAAACCTCTGGATCTCTGAGATGGTATATCCAGAGAAATTAATGCCCAAATGAATACTGTATACCCTAAGCCTCCTCCAATGAATAAGGCATCAAATCTACTGATAAGAACATAATGATTGATTGCTGTTTTGTAAATATTTAATTTTATTATTTAGCATAAAAATGTGAGTACCAAAAAATTATATTTTGACAAGACAATGTACTACTGCACAAAAAAGGCATTAAAAAAGTGCACATAAATGTAATAATAATAATAATTTTATTTCTACAAGTACCTGTACAAGGTATACAAGCCTAGCTGACATCAATGACATACTCTACTACTATATAGAAAGCTGCTTGTTATGCAGAGCATTTCAGGCAAATTAGGTCAATCCAGGATGTGACCCACACCAGTCGACTAACACCCTGGTACCCATTTTATACTGATGGGTGAACATAGACAACCGGTGTAAGGAAACACGCCCAATGTTTTAACCCTCACCAGGAATCGAACCCAGACCCCTCACTATGTGAAGCGAGAGCTTTTGCCACCAGGACACAGACCACCACTAAAACTTCCTGCAGATCAATATAACACATGTATCACAATCATATTTATATGACAATTTTATATCTAAAGTTCTAACCTAGCCCTTTAGTTACTGTGAATAGGTAATTGTCCTCTTCAATCATCTAATACCTGGAGTATACCTAGAGAGAATTTCAGGGGTCAACGCCCCTGCAGCCCGGTCTGTGACCAGGCCTCATGGTGGATCAGGGCCTGATCAACCAGGCTATTACTGTTGGCCGCACGCAACCCAACTCGACTTTAGGTGCCTGTCCAGCGCCTACTTGAAGACAGCCAGGGGTTTATTGGTAATCCCCCTGATATATGCTGGGAGGCAGTTCAACAGTCTTGGGCCCCTGACATTTATTATGTTGTCTCTTATCATGCCAGTGGCGCCCCTGCTTTTCATTGGGGGATGTTGCATTGTCTGCCGAGTCTTTTGCTTTCATAGGGAGTGATTTTCATCTGCAAATTTGGTACTAATCTCTCTAGGATTTTCCAAGTGTAAATAATCATGTCTTTCCTGCCTGCACTCTAGGGAGTACAGGTTGAGGAACTTCAAGCATTCTCAGTAACTGAGGTGTTTTATCGCAGTTATGTGTGCCGTGAAGGTTCTCTGTACATTTTCTAGGTCAGCAATTTCACCTGTCTTGATAGGTGGTGTTAGTGTGCAGCAATATTCCAGCTTAGATAGAACAAGCAGCTTGAAGAGCGTCATCATGGGCCTGGCATCCCTAGTTTTGAAGGTTCTCATTATCCATCCTGTCATTTTTCTAGCAGATGCAATTGATACAATGTTGTGGTCTTTGAAAGTGAGATCCTCTGACATTATCACTCCCAGGTCTTTTACATTAGTTTTTCACTCTATTTTGTACTTGGAATTTATTTTATACTCCGATATAGTTTTAATTTCCTCACATTTTCCATATCAGAGTACATATAGTTGAAATTTCTCATCATTGAACTTCATATTGTTTTCTGAGGCCCATTTAAAAATTTGGTTGATGTCTGCCTGGAGTCTTGCAGTGTCTTCAATGGAGGACACTGTCATGCAAATTTGGGTGTCATCTGCAAAGGAATACACGGTGCTGTGGCTTACATCCCTGTCTATGTCAGATATGAGGACAAGGAATAGGATGGGAACGAGCACTGTGCCTTGTGGAAGAGAGTTTCACAGTTGCCGCCTCAGATTTTATTCTGTTTGTTCTATTTGTTAGGAAATTACAGATCCATCTACCAACTTTTCCTGCACTTTTTCTTTTTATTTGACAAATTTTGGCAACCTATCCAGGGCTACCTTATTCTACATGGTGAGGAAAAACAGCCATTTCCCAGTTATATTCCACCACAGCAGATGTAATTAAATCTGGTTGGCAAAGAAAGATATAAAAGATTTTATCAGGCTGTTAACCCAAGTCAGCTGAAAATTGGCCACGAATTATTACTTATTTCTATTGAAGCCTGGAATATTGCTGCATATTCTACCCTAGGAAGCATGCCACAAGTCAACTAACACTTGGAAAGTATATATTTACTTCTAGGTGAACAGGAGCAGCAAATGCAAGGGGACTTGCCCATACATCATGACTCACCTGGCATCCAAACCTAGGACTTAAGCAACAACTCACTAATGGACTATGACATGAGCATGAGCTATCTTTTTTTAATGGCATTGTTGGTACTGGAGTTTTATGGCCTAGCACAATTTATGCTGTAATAGGCCCTACCTCCCAGTGTCTGGGGAGGAAAGCTTGCCAAAATGAGGACAGCAATAAAAAAGGAAATAAGTATGCTCAGGTATACCTGGAGAGTGTTCCGGGGGTCAATGCCCCCACGGCCCAGTCCGTGACCAGGCCTCATGGTGGATCAGGGCCTGATCAACCAGGCTGTTACTGTTGGCTGCACGTAATCCAACGTATGAGCCACAACCCAGGTGGTCAGGTACCAACTCTAGGTGCCTGTCCAGTGCTTGCTTGAAGACAGCCAGGGGCCTATTGGCAATCCCCCTGATGAATGCTGGGAGGCAGTCGAACAGTTTTGGGCCCCTGACACTTATTGTGTTGTCTTTTATCATACTAGTGGCACCCCTGCTTTTCATTGGGGGGATGTTGCACCGTCTGTCAAGTCTTTTGCTTTCGTAGGGAGTGATTTTCGTGTGCAAGTTCAGTACAAGTCTCTCTAGGATTTTCCAGCAGGTGGATCAGTCCACGTAAACCCAGGCAGAATGGAATAAAGACACCCTTATGTAAGATAAGTTTTTGTTCAGATTTTTAGTCTGGAGGGTTAGCCACCCAGGATAACCCAAGAAAGCCAGTGCATCACTGAGAACCACTGGGGTTCTTCAATCTTGTCCCCAAGGATGACCCACACCGGTCAGTTTACACCCAGGTACCTACTTACTTGCTAGGTGAATTGGGACAGCATGTGTAAGGAAACACATCCATTGTTTCCATTCGGCTGGGGACTGAACCACGGACACTTGGTGTGCGAGGCGAGAGCATTGCCTACTAGGCCTTGGGATATCCTTCCTATCTGAGTCAGTCATTAATTTCCCTCACAGCCAAAAATATGCAGTGTGGAAATAAGGAACTGATAAATGGCACTCACACACAGTGCCCAACCAGCACGGTATGACAAACATTAAATTATGAAATTATTATTTATTATTATTATTATCACACTGGCCGATTCCCACCAAGGCAGGGTGGCCCGAAAAAGAAAAACTTTCACCATCATTCACTCCATCACTGTCTTGCCAGAAGGGTGTTTTACACTACAGTTTTTAAACTGCAACATTAACACCCCTCCTTCAGAGTGCAGGCACTGTACTTCCCATCTCCAGGACTCAAGTCCGGCCTGCCGGTTTCCCTGAACCCCTTCATAAATGTTACTTTGCTCACACTCCAACAGCACGTCAAGTATTAAAAACCATTTGTCTCCATTCACTCCTATCAAACACGTTCATGCATACCTGCTGGAAGTCCAAGCCCCTCGCACACAAAACCTCCTTTACCCCCTCTCTCCAACCTTTCCTAGGCCGACCCCTACCCCGCCTTCCTTCCACTACAGACTGATACACTCTTGAAGTCATTCTGTTTTGCTCCATTCTCTCTACATGTCCGAACCACCTCAACAACCCTTCCTCAGCCCTCTGGACAACAGTTTTGGTAATCCCGCACCTCCTCCTAACTTCCAAACTACGAATTCTCTGCATTATATTCACACCACACATTGCCCTCAGACATGACATCTCCACTGCCTCCAGCCTTCTCCTCGCTGCAACATTCATCACCCATGCTTCACACCCATATAAGAGCGTTGGTAAAACTATACTCTCATACATTCCCCTCTTTGCCTCCAAGGACAAAGTTCTTTGTCTCCACAGACTCCTAAGTGCACCACTCACTCTTTTTCCCTCATCAATTCTATGATTCACCTCATCTTTCATAGACCCATCCGCTGACACGTCCACTCCCAAATATCTGAATACATTCACCTCCTCCATACTCTCTCCCTTGAATCTGATATTCAATCTTTCATCACCTAATCTTTTTGTTATCCTCATAACCTTACTCTTTCCTGTATTCACCTTTAATTTTCTTCTTTTGCACACCCTACCAAATTCATCCACCAATCTCTGCAACTTCTCTTGAGAATCTCCCAAGAGCACAGTGTCATCAGCAAAGAGCAGCTGTGACAACTCCCACTTTGTGTGTGATTCTTTATCTTTTAACTCCACGCCTCTTGTCAAGACCCTCGCATTTACTTCTCTTACAACCCCATCTATAAATATATTAAACAACCACGGTGACATCACACATCCTTGTCTAAGGCCTACTTTTACTGGGAAATAATTTCCCTCTTTCCTACATACTCTAACTTGAGCCTCACTATCCTCGTAAAAACTCTCCACTGCTTTCAGTAACCTACCTCCTACACCATACACTTGCAACATCTGCCACATTGCCCCCCTATCCACCCTGTCATACGCCTTTTCCAAATCCATAAATGCCACAAAGACCTCTTTAGCCTTATCTAAATACTGTTCACTTATATGTTTCACTGTAAACACCTGGTCCACACACCCCCTACCTTTCCTAAAGCCTCCTTGTTCATCTGCTATCCTATTCTCCGTCTTACTCTTAATTCTTTCAATAATAACTCTACCATACACTTTACCAGGTATACTCAGCAGACTTATCCCCCTATAATTTTTGCACTCTCTTTTATCCCCTTTGCCTTTATACAAAGGAACTATGCATGCTCTCTGCCAATCCCTAGGTACCTTACCCTCTTCCATACATTTATTAAATAATTGCACCAACAACTCCAAAACTATATCCCCACCTGCTTTTAACATTTCTATCTTTATCCCATCAATCCCGGCTGCCTTACCCCCTTTCATTTTACCTACTGCCTCACGAACTTCCCCCACACTCACAACTGGCTCTTCCTCACTCCTACAAGATGTTATTATAATCAAAAAAGAATCGCTAAGCCACAAGGGCTATACAGCGCTGCAGGGTAGGGAAGGAAGCAAGGGTAATGGATGGCAGAAGGGAGGAGGGATGATCAGTAGGTTACAGAAAACAGCGGGGCAGGGGATAGTACGGGGGTAGAGGGTAGCAAGAGATTGAAGTAGAAAGGGCTGAAGGTATCAGAATTTGTGAAGTAAGTCAGTTGTTGTCAAAAAGTCAATGAGAGAGTCTGGATGAAAGGTGGGTCCATCAGCGAGAAGGGAAGGTAAAGAGAGCAGCAGCAGAGCGAAGACGACGACGGAGGTAAATTCTGCGTGCTCGTTGATAAAGTGGGCAGTCCAACAGAATGTGGCTGACTGATAATGGAACTTGGCAATTCTCACAGAGAGGAGCAGGGCGCCTCTCCATGAGATATCCATGAGTAAGACGAGTATGGCCAATGCGAAGACGGGAGAGAGTAGTCTCCCAACCTCGACACTGGTGATAAGAAGATGGCCAGTAACCTATACTACGTACTTGGTTTAATAGATTGAAGTTTGTTGCCGAGCATAGTAGATCAACGTTGTTGCCAACGGGTGTGAAGTTGGGAAGATATTGCAGCAAAATAGTCCGTAAATGGAATACCTCTACGTGAAACTGGTAGGTCATGTACTGCTCACCGCGCAGCAGTGTCTGCCTGTTCATTGCCCTGTACGTCAACATGACCAGGGACCCAACAAAAAACAATATCTTTATGCTTGGTAAAGATGCGGCGTAGCCAAAGTTGGATACGGAGGACTAAGAGGTGAGGTGTATCAAATTTCTGTATAGCCTGTAAAGCACTAAGGGAGTCTGAGACAACCACAAATGATGACACAGGCATAGATGCAATACGGATAAGTGCTGTAAGGATGGCATACAATTCAGCAGTAAAAATACTAGCTGAAGATAGTAAATGCCCTTGTACGACGCTGTCCGGAAACACTGCTGCGAATCCTACGCCGTCAGAAGACTTAAGAGCCATCTGTGTACACAGCAATGGCATGAGAATGAGAGTGAAAGTGGTCAAGAAAAAGAGAGCGGGAAGCGACCGTAGACAGTTGGGCTTTCGAGCAAGGGAGAGAGAAAGAACAGACTCGAACAACTGGAACTTCCCAGGGGGGGTAGGGAAAAGTGAGATGCTACATGTACATAGAAAGGTGGTAATTGAAGAGAAGACAAGAGCGAATGAAGGCGAAGAGAGAAGGGACGGAGTAAACAGGGGCGGCGAACAAATAAAGAATGTCTACTAATATCAGTGACCATTCTATAAATGGAAGGATTGCGGAGATCATGAGAGCGTACATAGTAGCGAAGGCAATGGTCATCATGCCGATCAGATAAGGATGGAACGTTCGCTTCTGCATAGAGGCTCTCAACAGGGGAAGAGCGAAAAGCACCAAGGCATAACCGTAATCCTTGGTGATGAATGGGGTTAAGGCTAGAGAGAGTAGCAGGAGATGCCGCTGAATAGATCTGGTCACCATAATCAAGTTTCGATAAAATAAGGGTGGAATGTAGGCGAAGGAGGGTTTGACGATCAGCTCCCCATGAAAGATGAGCAAGGGTTTTAAGAAGGTTCAGCCGGCTGTGACAAGTTGCCTTCAGAGAGGTAATGTGAAGTTTCCAGGATAACCTACAATCAAAGAGGAGGCCCAGAAACTTGACTGTATCACGTTCAGGGATACGGGAGCCATAGAGGTACAAAGGATGATCGGAGATGACAGAGCGTCTAGTGAAAGTAATTTGGTAGGTTTTAGTGCTGGAAAATTTAAACCCACGTGTGGTGGCCCAATTGGAAACACGGTCGACTGCATGCTGGAGAGAAACTGTAATAAGGTGACAGTCAGCGCCTGCACAGGCAATAGCGAAGTCATCAACATAGTGATAACCAAATATTTGATGGAAGACTAGAGGCCAAATCATTAATAGCAAGGAGAAAAAGTGTTGTGCTCAGAACACATCCCTGGGGGACACCTTCAGCTTGGATAAAGTCCGGGGAGAGCACATTATTAACCCGAACACGAAAATGCCTGTCAGTTAAAAAGTTCTTAAGGAAGGATGGTAGATTGCCTCGAAGGCCTAAGACGTGGGCTTGGGCTAAAATATTATACCTCCAAGTTGTGTCATATGCCTTCTCAAGGTCAAAAAATATGGCAATAACTGAGTGGTTATTCGCAAAGGCATTACGAACATACGTATCCAAGCGTAGTAAGGGGTCTATGGTAGAACGTCCCTTATGAAAGCCATATTGACGAGTGGAGAGACTGTTGTGCGTCTCTAAATACCACACTAAACGTCTATTTACTAGGCATCCCATCACTTTGCAAACTGCACTGGTAAGAGCAATGGGACGATAGTGGGAGGTTTCATGTCCCGTAGTGCCTGGTTTGCGGAAAGGGAGAACAATGGCGGATTTCCACAGCTGTGGAAGAACTCCTTGTGACCAAATAAGATTGTAAAGACGTAATAGGACTGCAAGGGCTGACTGATGTAATGTTGTAGCATACGAATATGAATGTCGTCAGGCCCAGCTGCCGATGATTGGCAAGCTGAGAGTGTTGCCTCCAGTTCTTGAAGTGTAAAAGGCACATTATACTGTTCGTCTCTGAGAGAAGAAAAGTCCAAGGGTGCTAACTCTCTGGCAGACTTTAAGGAAAGAAATGAGGGGCATAGATGGAGTCCCTGAGAAATACAGACCAGATGATTGCCAATTTCATTGGCAACATCTAGTGGGTTTGCTATATCAACACCGGCAACCCGCAGAACAGGAGTCGGGTCAGGAGAATATTTACCACTCAGTTTTCGTACTTTTTTCCAGACTGCACTCATAAAGGAAGCAGAGGTGATGGTGGAGACAATCTCGCCGCCAGCAAGTGCGTTTAGCGTCACGGATGACACGGCGAGCGATTGCACGCTTCTGCTTAAAATCAAGAAGTCTCTCTCTGGTTCTATTGTACCGGTACCTTCCCCATGCAGTGCGTTTCAAACGTACTGCACGAGCACAAGCAGGAGACCACCAAGGCACGCATTTCTGAGAATGCCTGCCCGAAGTTTGGGGTATAGAATGAGAAGCTGCAGTTAAAACGGAGGACGAGAAGAGGTGTAAAAGCTCATCGATGGAGGACGAAGAAGGAACCTCTCTAAAAACAGTTAGGTGTGAGTAAAGGTTCCAATTTGCCTGATCAAATTGCCAGCGTGGGATGCGAAGAGGTGGTGAATATGAAGGGGAAGTAAGAATGATTGGGAAATGATCGCTGTCATGTAAGTCCGGAAGAACAGACCAAGTGAAGTCTAATGCGGCGGAGGAAGAGCAGACTGAGAGATCGATGCAAGAGAGAGTGTGAGTCCGAGGATCAAAATGGGTGTGAGTACCTGTATTTAAAACATGGAGGGGGTGGGTGGCAAGAAAAGCCTCTAACTGAATGCCACAGGAATCACAGTGAGACCCCCCCCCAGAGGAAATGGTGGGCATTAAAATCACCAAGTAACAGAATCGGTGGTGGTAATGACGAAACAAGAAAGGCAATATCCGGAATAGATAATGCCCAAGAAGGAGAGAGATATAAAGAACAGAGCGTATACCACCTATGCAAGTGGATACGGGCTGCTGTGTAATGCAGCGAAGTACGAACAAATAGCTGATGGTACGGAATATCAGTGCGTAGAAGAAGGGCACTTTCATTAAAGGTCCCATCAGGAAAAGGATCTGAAGAATACAATAAATTATAGCCTAAGATGGGAGAGATAACAGCAGAGTGTAATTTTGGTTCCTGTAAGCAAACACCAACAGGGAAAAACTGAAGGGGGGACCGGGGAGGGATAGTTCCTAGGAGGAATGAAAGGGCCAGAAATCTCCCTCCGCGCCCAAGAGGACCTCAGCACTGCAAGTAGCGCAGATGCAGCATGGAACCCGTGCCATACCCTACCCATCATGCCAGTAAACCGGCAATCCGGGATAGCAACCTCACATCTGCCGAGCTACCTCGGTGGACAAAAGAGAGGGCGGCCGGAAATCCGCCACAAAGCATACCTCCTTCGGCCACCACCCCTGGAATCCGAAAGGTGGCTTCCAGAGATACACCTGTCGCCCGAGACACCCAAAGCCACCCTCCAGGATACCGGAGAGGGATCAGGACATCCCCAGGCAATCCAGATTCCACGGCAAACTACTCCAAGAACCTCACTGGAATGGGATGGACCCCGGTACCCTTTCCCCTACCTAGGAACTAACGTGCCTGTGGGGAGAAAAAAATAAAAAAAAAAAAAAAAAAACAAAGGCCAAAAAGGAAGGGCAAAAGGGAGGGGTGGGGAGGAGGAGGAGGAAAGGAAAAAGGGGAGGATGGGGAGGATGGGATAGGGAATGGGGGATTGGGGGGTAATTAGGTTTGGTCTGAGGAAGTAGACCGACAGGTCTAATTCCTCAGACCAAGAGCCTCTTCACCACGCCAAGGAGCCCCCCCTTGAAGAGGATTATGAAAATAGCTATTGCTTATTAAATCTTAAGCTAATCATAAGTTTGCCTGAGATACTCCAATATAGAAGCTTTAATAGAAATTGTGTATCATGCCAAGACAAAACCATTCTCATTACTAAATTTACAAATTGTAATTGTGGAAAATACTGTATATTTTCCGGAAATACGGTAATTTATAGGTAAATAGATGCCCTATATTGTATTTAATAAAAGTGTATTTTTAAAAGAAGAGAGAGTCTCCATTTTGTTTGAATTTGGATTAGAAACATTGGTGTAATGGGAAGAATTTTTCGTGCTCTAGAGGTTAAAATTGGGCTGACAACTCTCAAATAGGAGACGAAATTGTTGGATGTGCATTACTGCATAACTTGGTTATCAGGCGACTGGACAAGACAGCTCCAGGAACCTCGGATAAGTCTTATGTAGTAACCTGGCCAGTGTTATTTTCACAGACAGTGAGGTTTTCTGAGTATGATACACATTAATCTCCAGTTAAATTGGCGAGTGATTTTTAAGATATTCTCCTTCTGTTATGTAATTGTGTATATATATAACCATTTATTATTTTTAATATACAGTCCACAAATTTATATATTTACCAGCATTCCTGGTGATGTATATTTCATTTAATTATTAGGTCCAGAGCAACTTGTGGATATGACAGTTGTAGGTATCGAAGGGGGACATTTTTTGCGACCTAGGTGTCCCAAATTCCTACTTGTCTAACTGATAAATAATAATTATCTATGTTCATTTACAGTTATGTATATAATGATACATACAGATAAATGCAATTTTCCACATTTAATTTGCCCGTTGGTCCTTCTTGAACCGGAGGTAATTAGTGAAGTCATTAATTAGTTAATTACTTAATAATTATATGTGAAATGACAGAAGGAGATGGATGTTAAGTTCACAAATTTACTGAATGTGTAGTGGATTATAATTATTACAATATTAATTTGGAGAAGTCAAGTGTAGCTAATTATATTAATGTGTATATTAATTTTGCAAAGCCAAGGTGGCTAGGATTTATATTAATGTATTTGTATAATATTAATTTGATAAGATAGTTCTGGCCAAGATTTATATCAGTGTATTTGTAATTGATAAGACAAGTGTGGCTAAAGATTATAATGTGTATAATATTAATTTTGCTATGCCAAATTCTGGCAAGGATTTATATTAATTTGTATAATAATTTTGATAAGCCAAGGCTGGCTAAAGGTTTGTACTCATGTACATTTAAAATTTATATTACAATCTTTTATAAGTAATTGCTAAGCTCAAGTAGCTAGGATTTATTCAGAGGTAAGTTGTATCAGTGTTGTAAGTTGTAATCAGTGTTATTAATAAAGTTGAATTTAATACATTGCATCATGGCTGAAAATGAGGAAATTAATGTAGAAGAGAAACATATGGAATATAGAGTAAAGAAAGCATCAATACAGGCTAGAAAAGTTCATGTAACCAAGGCATATAATAAGTGCTTGGAATTAATGAATCAAGAAATTGTGAATACTGATGATTTAAAATTGTATTTAGATGCTTTAGGGAATAGATATGATTCATACAAATTATATTACAACAAATATGAAGGAGATTTATTAGTAAACTGTGTAGATGAGACTGAAATAGATCTCATGATTAATCAGTATTATGAATTAGAGGAAAAGATTCTTTCTTGTAAAAGTCAGGCCTTGAATAAATTAAAATGTGTAAACCAGGCAGTTAATCAGTCTGCTCCAACAAATAATATGTCTTTGCCAAAACTCCGAGAACTATGTTTACCTGTATTTAATCCTGGTGAAAATTGGGAGGAATTTTGGTCAATTTTTAAAGCAGCTGTGCATGACAGGAGTGACCTAGCCTGTGTAACTAAATTATTTTACCTCAAAGGACAGGTAAGAGGAGATGCTTACATACTCATACAAGCCTTTCCCAATGTAGATGACTCTTACAAGGAAGCAGTTGACTTGTTGAAAGTCACTTATGGTAATATAGAACAAAGTAGGTTGGATCTAGTGAATATCATTGTTAATTTAAAATCTCCAGATCACACTTACAAAGGTTTACAGCAGTTTACAGTTAAACTGGAGAGCACTCTCAAAACTTTAAGTAATAAATATAATCTGAAGGAATCAGACTGGTTATTGAGTGCCATGGTACAGAATAAATTAAGTTGTAAAACACTTGAATGGCTCTCGAATAAATATCACAAAGGTTATTTTGGACTGGAGGAAATAAGACTAGGTCTACAAGAATTAATTGTGCAGTTGCAGACCAGCCAACTAACTCATTTTAAAGATGCAACACATAATAACTCTGAGGTATCTGTCAAGTTTCACAAAGGAAAAAATTATCCCAATGGTAATAATCAAAATTCATTTCCTAAAAATAGTTGCATAGGTACATATCAAGTAGCAAGAATCAGAAATAATGATTCTCCACAAGGTAAGAAGAATAAGTATCCTCCTAAGAGTAGCCCAGTTAATAAGGAACCAGTCAAAGAAAAGAGAGATTGTCTCTTCTGCAAGGATACTCATTTTTCTAAGAATTGCAATGCATACAATTCATGGAATGATAAAGTTGAAAGATTGGAGGAAATTGGCAGATGTATCAGGTGTTTGGGTAATCACAATGTAAAGGATTGTTATGCCAAATTAAACTTCTGTCACAAAGGAAGACACCATATAGTCATGTGTAAAGGTCTATATGATAATGTTGATAATAATGATAATGTTGACAATCCTGACACAACAGTGGCTAATGTAAAAATTGCTGCTGTTAATAATGATGGTTTTGCTGAAGTAGCTTTACCTGTGTTACAGGTAAAAATTAATGATAAAAGGCATAAATCAAAAAATGTAACTGCATTATTGGACCAGGGATCCCAGCGTACTTCCATAAAACGTAAATGTCCATAAGGAGGAGACCAAACAGAGTTGAATAACTATAGGCCAATATCCAATTTACACCCTCTCTCAAAAATCTTCGAAAAATTAATTCATAAACGAATCTACTCCTACCTCATCTCCCAAAACATTCTCAACCCCTGCCAATTTGGATTCAGGCCTAATAAAAATACTAATGATGCTATTATACACATGCTAGAACATATATACACTGCAATAGAGAAAAAAGAAGTCCCACTGGGGATCTTCATTGACTTACGTAAAGCTTTTGATACAGTTGACCATGACTTGCTCCACGTAAAATTGTCACACTATGGTATTAGAGGGCACTCCCTCAACTACCTCAAGTCTTACCTCAGCAACAGAAGCCAATATGTGTACGCAAATGGGGCAAGCTCTTCTGCACAACCAATTACAGTTGGTGTCCCACAGGGAAGTGTCCTTGGCCCTCTTCTCTTTCTCCTATACATAAATGACCTACCAAATGCTTCACAATTACTCAAACCCACACTTTTTGCAGATGACACTACATACGTCTTCTCTCACCCGAGCCCAGTCACGCTAGCCAATACTGTAAACACCGAATTACAGAAAATATCTACCCGGATGAGGACTAACAAACTTACACTAAACATTGACAAAACCTACTTCATTCAGTTTGGTAACAGAGCTACAGATGTACCTCTTAACATAACAATAAACGGATCACCTATCACAAAGCTAACAGAGGGAAAATTCCTAGGAATCCACCTCGATAATAGACTCAAATTTCATACACATATACAACAAATTTCTAAGAAAATCTCCAAGACTGTAGGCATACTATCGAAGATACGGTACTATGTTCCACAGTCAGCCCTCCTGGCCCTTTATCACTCTCTTATTTACCCCTATCTCACCTATGGAATTTGTGCATGGGGCTCAACAACAATTAACCATCTCAGACCACTAATTACCCAACAAAAGGCTGCAGTTAGAATGATAACAAATTCTCACTACAGGCAACACACTCCACCAATATTCAAAACACTCAACCTACTCACCATACAAAACATCCATACTTATTATTGCACCTATTACATACATAGAACACTTAACTCTGATATTAACCCTCCCCTCAAACATCTCCTTGCCAACCTCAACAGAACACATGACCATAACACAAGGCATAGATCACTCTTTGATGTTCCTCGTGTCCATCTCACGCTATGCAAAAACTCAATGCACATAAAAGGCCCTAAAATCTGGAATTCATTACCTGTAAATATAAAAGAAACACTACCTGTTTATAAATTCAAGTCTCTTCTCAAAGATCACTTACTCACTCAAAACCAAATAAATACTGAATAACTGAACCTTATAAATTGTATATCCTATATGTTACTCACAATTATATCACACAAATGTTAAACCTAGGACCCAATCTAACTTTATTATTTTTTTAAATACACTACCTAACAGAATACTCCATTCGACTGAATGTACAGCAATGCAAGCAACCATATGACCTGTCTTTGTAATACTAATTTGTGCTTTATAGTTATCTGTTTACAATAATGTTTTATCACTGATTTCATCATTGCTTAGTTAATCTTAAGTTAATTTTAAGCCAGCCCGTAATGCTATGCATATAAGTGGCTTTGGCATGCTGCTCTTACCTGTATTTTTTGTACCTGTTTGTATGCTTAAATTACTAAATAAATAAATAAATAAATGGTATGAAAGTACAGATGGGAGATCCCACAACTTTAAAATTATCTGGTTTTCTCTCAGATAAAAGAGCTCAATTGTATGACACTGTTTATGTAACTGTCAGGTTGGGCAATGAGAAAAAATGTCTTAATGCAGTAATTGTAGACAGACTTCCAGAGAAAATATCTACAGTAGGGCTTAGTAAAGCTACAGAAAGACTCTCACATAATGTAAATTTAGCACCTTCTGGTGTAAGTGATGATTCTGTAGGCCCAATAAATATTTTGATAGGTAGTGACTATTATGCCTCCTTTGTAAAGGGTATGGTAAAGAAATGTGGTGTCACCCTTTTGAAGACTGCAGGAGGCCATGTAATGTATGGTAGGATTCCTCGTAATAATAATTCATGACTAGAGGAAACTACAAATAACATAACTGTGTGTCTTACTCATGAAGTCGTGCCCCAGTATAATTCTTCCATAGAGGATGGTGTTGAGCCAGTGCATAAATTGTGGGAATTAGACAGCATTGGAATAAGTGTAAATGAAGAAAGTCCAGACGATTCTTTTACTCAGGAGCAGTACCTGAAAGATGTAAAATTTGAATCTGGACAATACTGGGTACGACTTCCGTGGAGACTGAATCATCCAGAATTGCCCATTAATTACAGAATGGCATATGGGCAGTTAAAGGCTCAGCTCCACGAACTGAGTAAGACACCAGAATTGTTAACTGCCTATAATGATATAATTGCTGAGCAGTTAATTAATAAATTTATAGAAGAGGTACCTCCTGAGCAAGCCAAAATTTATGGTCACTATTTGCCACATCACGGGGTGAAGAAGGATTCTAAGACCACTCCTCTGAGAATTGTGTTTAATTGTAGTGCCAGGAGTAACAAAAATGTACCTAGTTTAAATGACTGATGACAGATCCGTCGTTGACGGAAAAATTAGGAGATATCTTATTAAATTTCAGGATGAAAAATTATGCCTTTACGGCTGACATAAGTAAAGCTTTCCTAAGAGTGGGTTTACAAGAGGCTGACCGGGATTGTACCCGCTTCTTATGGCCTGAGAATCCTAGTGACCCACTTAGCCCTCTGAAAACCTTTCGCTTTAGGAGCGTATTATTATTTGGCGCTACATCCAGTCCGTCCCTACTTCAAGCGACGATAAATGCACACCTTAAACGTATGGAAAGTCCACTGAGTAAGGTAATGAGCAAACAATTTTATGTGGACAATTTCCTGGGTGTGACGTCAACTGAAGAGGAACTGTTAATGACTTATGGAGAGGCTAATAAAATAATGCAAACTGCCAATATGCCTATGAGGGAATGGAATAGTAATTCGTCCAAATTAAAGGACAAAATAAGTAATGATTACCCTGGAGATGAAGTGCCAAAATGTAGTAATGTATTGGGATTAACTTGGGATACTGAGAGAGATTTGTTAATGTTAAAACCTAATAATTACAGTATGCCCAATAAATTAACTAAGAGAGTCTTGCTTGCTGAAGTTTCCAAATGTTTTGATCCACTAGGTTTAGTGTCACCCCTTAGTATAAGAGGGAAATTATTAATTCAGGAAGCATGGAAACTTAAATGTGCTTGGGATGAAATTCTACCTGAGGAATTCATTAACAGGTGGGATGAATTAATTGGTGATTATGAGAAAATTCCAATGTTGGAGTTCCCATGCCAGGTGGCCAATCAAGATGGGAAAAATGTACTCCACATTTTTTGTGATGCTTCAAAATTGGCATATGGAGCAGTTGCTTACCTTCAATGTAATAGTGTTATTTCTCTTGTTATGTCTAAGGCTAAAGTGTCTCCAATTAAATCACGTACCTTACCTCAGTTGGAATTAACAGCCATTTATGTAGGTGTCAAATTAGCTAATTATATAAGAAATAAGTTGCAGGAGATAAATATTAGCGACACTGTAATTTGGTCTGATAATGAGGTGTCCTTACAATGGATTCGTAATGGAAACAGTAAAATTGTGTGCGTACAAAATAGAGTCGCTGAAATTAATCAGATGCAAGAGAAGTATAATAGTTTGGGTCAGCATATGTTAATATTTAATCATATACCTGGTGAGGAGAATCCAACTGATTTCTTGTCTCGAGGTTTATCTTATGCTAAATTTGTAAATACTGTATCATGGTTTAAAGGACCGAGCTGGTTGGTAAATAAAGCTAATTGGCCTGTACAAAAGGCGTATATTGCTCCTATTGAAATTACTGTGACCACCGCTCCAATAGTTTGTCCTTCCTTAGCCGTTGATATAAATAGGTATTCTTCTTTACCCAAATTAATCAATGTAACTAAGTTGGGGTTTAAATTTCTAAACAAGATGAATATATCATATAAGTTTTCACATCCTCTTGAATATTGGATAAAGAGGGTACAGAAGGAAATCTATGGAAATGAGATTAATTTGATGATGGAAAGAAAAATTGTGAAAGGTTCCATAATAGAGAAATTGGGGCTGCATTTAGAGAACAGTGTAATTAGGTGCAGAGGTAGGTTACAAAATGCTGAATTGGGTGATTATGCTAAACACCCTATCTTACTGCCCAAAACTCATCATCTAACAAATCTGATTGTTCTAAATGCCCATAAAAATGTAATGCATGTTGGGGTACAAGATACCTTAAATTGTATTGGGGAAACTTTCTGGATTCCACAAGGGCGGCAAAGTGTAAAAAGTGTGATTAAATCTCGTGTAATATGTCGCCATGTGGATGCCAGATCCTATATGTACCCAGGTCCTCCACCGTTGCCAAATCAGCAATTTGAGTCGTTTTGCAACGACCTCCGCCTGGCCACAGTGTGGAAAATACTGTATATTTTCCGGAAATACGGTAATTTATAGGTAAATAGATGCCCTATGTTGTATTTAATAAAAGTGTATTTTTAAAAGAAGAGACAGTCGCCATTTTGTTTGAATTTGGATTAGAAACGTTGGTGTAATGGGAAGAATTTTTCGTGCTCTAGAGGTTAAAATTGGGCTGACACCTCTCAAATAGGAGACGAAATTGTTGGATGTGCATTACTGCATAACTTGGTTATCAGGCGACTGGACAAGACAGCTCCAGGAACCTCAGATAAGTCTTATGTAGTAACCTGGCCAGTGTTATTTTCATAGACAGTGAGGTTTTCTGAGTATGATACACATTAATCTCCAGTTAAATTGGCGAGTGATTTTTAAGATATTCTCCTTCTGTTATGTAATTGTGTATATATATAACCATTTATTATTTTTAATATACAGTCCACAAATTTATATATTTACCAGCATTCCTGGTGATGTATATTTCATTTAATTAATAGGTCCAGAGCAACTTGTGGATATGACAGTTGTAGGTATCGAAGGGGGACATTTTTTGCAACCTAGGTGTCCCAAATTCCTACTTGTCTAACTGATAAATAATAATTATCTATGTTCATTTACTGTTATGTATATAATGATACATACAGATAAATGCAATTTTCCACAGTAATATTCTTAAATGCTTTGAACTACCTCACTATTGTAAATCTATTTAATCACTACAGTTACCTAACTTTAATATCAGTATGCCCAATAACCTGTGTCAATATAGAGTAAGAACTAGTATTAGTCTAACCATACCACAGACAGGGATAGAACAGGCGATCAGAGAGTCTCAAAACTCCAGACCGCCACGTTAGCCACTGGGCCAGCTAGCCACAATACGATTCGTCCAACTAGTTGGAAAAATCTTATTGTGGCTAGCTGGCCCAGTGGCTAACGCGATGGTCTGGAGTTTTGAGACTCTCTGATCACGGGTTCTATCCTCATCTGTGGTATGGTTTGTTTGCAATCGTTTCATTACGATTTCGCGAGTCTAGTATTAGTCTGCCTGAATTGCCTAGGCATACTAGTGGCCTTCTTTGTAATTAATATTTTATATGTAAACCACACACTGTAATTAATATTTTTAATATGTAAACCCCACATTGTAATCTTTACAGAGAAATAAACATTTTGATTTCAAAGACAACTGCCCCAAGTTGTGAATGGAGGAAATCTGTCCCAGTAACATGCAGAGAAGTGGCTTAAAACTGAATCCCAGGTGGAAACAGACATATAGGCAAGACTCTTGACACTTGCTGCCCATATTAGCCATAAGAAAATACAGCAGTACATACAAGTTGGTTGAATGCTGTGGGCCACATTTTGAGTGAAGACCAAGAGTCATAATGGAAATAAACTGCACGGCTTAACTTTCTTGAGGGTTCTTCTGTGTTATTAACCCACTGGCATTGTTAATTTGAAGGACCCCAATGGAAATAAGTCACTCTGACTTTTTTGAGTTATCCTAGGTACTTTACACATATGCTGCTATGTATGATAATCTATGTAACTGTATTTGTGTGGAGCTGAATAAACTTACTTAGTCACTGTTATCTCCTACCAACAATCAGAGAAAAGTTAATATCCAGGTAAATTTTTCACTTAAGCTTGGGATAGATAAATTATTTCTTACGATGGTCTTGATGGCACACATGTTAAAGGCAGAAAATGTTACAGCACACAAATAATACTGTGTTTATTTAGCCCTGTGTGACCCTTGTGGGTTTAGCACTTAGTTTTCATAATAATAACTTCTTATTTAGGGTAGGATTAGCCAACAGTCAATGCGACATTTCTGCTGGGGTCCTCATAAGGTACTAAAGACACTGGTTACAGTAGATCTTTTTACTACGTTTCACCCAAGGCTGGGCAAAACACTGCTTACCAGTACCTTTAATTCTATCTCTCAAGAAAGAGGGGGCCTTGATGCCGGTGTTGGGAACTTGATCCATGGAATTGAACTTTTCCTCTCATTCTTTGAATCGAGACTAAAAACCTACCATTCTCCTGACGCTGTATGACCCATGCGGGCTTAGCGCATTTCCCTAAAAACAAACGAAAATGTAAAGACACTAAGGCCAGCACCTATATTCCCATTAATGTCATTCAAAATTAGTGTGGCTAGTTATAAATCAAATACTTAACATTTGTTTCACTTAACCTTTGGAACCAACACAAATATTCCACAAAGATTACACACATAAGGTGATAACAAATATTCACCCATATTATACACTCGTAATGCATTTCCCATGTTAATTTTCAGTTACTTTGAACCCTTCACAGGTGATTGAGTTTAAAAGGCATCAAATGATGGAGCATCTATAGACCTACCTAGAGAGATAACCTGAAATAAATGCAATAATATGAGGAGACCCACCGTGAAGTTGACCAACATTGGCCAGCCAGGAGACACCTCTGGCCCAGACTACTTTATTTCTACCAGTACATCATACAACTTATACAGTACAGTAAGTTTATTTAGGCACAGATACACATAAATACTGTTACACAAATTATTATACATGGTAGCATATTTGTAAATTATCTAGGATACTCCCACAAACTAGTCAAAGTGGCTTATTTCCATTCAGGTCCTTTAATTTTGGTATTAATTGTGGAATTTGATCTTTGACAAATATGTTGTTATAACTTGGTTTATTATTGTGTGTGACAATATATTAAAATAAATATGTGGAGTAGGATGGCACTCGAAGTGACAGTGAACATGGATGGCATGTATAACGGTACTTGCTGTGTATCTATGCATTCAAAAAATTATGCACTGTTCATACATACTGTATGTATGGACATTATGTAATATACATACATGAATGCATACAATATACATGCGTGAAACAAACGTACATACAATAAACATGTATGTAATAAAAGAATGCAAGTCTAAATTATTTAGGCTTTGCGTATATAACATACAACAAAAATTATAGTTTTCTTGAGGACACACACACATTATGAGCACATAAAAGGTATATTAATTATATCTTACTTAAGATAACCCAATAAAGACAATTTGACTTGTTTACTTACTTCCGTTGGGATCCCGTGCAATACACATGCACGAATTCATGCAATTAAGTAATATAGTGTACTCACCTATTTGTGGTTGCAGGTGTCGAGTGTGTGTGTGTGTGTTAGTTACCATTGTGTCCTAGGCGCATGTCGATTAGACACTAGGCCTGTTGTATATGTGTGTGTGTGTGTGTGTACTCACCTATTTGTGGTTGCAGGGGTCGATTCACAGCTCCTGGCCCCGCCTCTTCGCTGATTGCTACTAGGTCCTCTCTCTCCCTGCCCCATGAGCTCTATCATACCTCGCCTTAAAACTATGTATGGTTCCTGCCTCCACCACATCACTTTCTAGGCTATTCCATGGCCTGACTACTCTATAACTGAAGAAATACTTCCTAACATCCCTTTGATTCATCTGAGTCTTCAACTTCCAATTGTGACCTCTTGTGTCTGTGTCCCATCTCTGGAACATCCCGTCTTTGTCCACCTCTATGTGTGTGTGTGTGTGTGTGTGTGTGTGCACTCACCTAGTTGTGGTTGTAAGAGTATGTATATTCACCTATATGTGGTTGCAGGCGTCGGTCCACAGCTCCTGGCCCCCGCCTCTTCGCTGGTCGCTACTAGGTCCATTGTCCAAGATTGCTTCACTTCCTGACAAAGTCTATGACTGAAGAAATACTTCCTAACATTTCTATGACTCACGAAATCGTAATGACTCGTCTGAGTTTTCAACTTCCATTTGTATCCCCTTGTTCCTTTGTCCCATCTCGGAAACATTCTAGCCCTGTCCATCTTGTCAGTTCGTCTCAGTATTTTATGTCCCGTAGCTCGACTGTTAGCACATCAGCTCACACACAGATCCGGGGGTCGATCCCGGTACGGCTGGAAACATTAGGCGTGTTTCCTTAAGGCACCTGCTGTCCATGTTCACCTATCAGTAAAATAGGTACCTGAGTGTTAGTCGACTGGTGTGGGTCACATCCTGAGACAAAATTGACTTAATTTGCCCGAAATGCTCTGCATAACCAGGGGTTTCCTATATAGTAGTATGTCACTGATGTCAGCTACCCCTGCATATCTTGTACATGTACTTGTAGAAACAAAGATATTATTATTATTATTATGTCCCCCTATCCCCTATCCCTCCTGTCCTCTAGTACCGTCAGGTTGAGTTCCCTTTACCTCTCATCATGGGATATACATCCCTTAGCTCCGGGACTAGTCTTGTTGCAAACCTCTACACTTTGTCAAATTTCTTAATGTATGTACGTGTGTGTGTTACTGACTGGGGGACCCCACTGCCTCAGAGACTTAAATTCATACATACAATATACATACGTACATGTACTAAGCCATTGGGATTGAGGTGCAAATAACGCGTGTGACACAGTCAATCAGGTGAAGACCTGTTCTGTTGGTCCAGCAACTGGATGGGTGACCACCAAGCCCTCCAGCAACCTCCATTAGCTCTGCACTTCCTTTATACAGCATAAATGAGACGAGATGGAGACTAACAATCCTGGTATATGCACTGCCCTCCTCCAACAAGCAGTTTTATAGATAGCGTACGAAAATGCTGATGCTTCATATTTATAATTAATCTCATGTTACTTAAGTGCTCTTAGTTTATTGTTTGTGTAGATGAGGAAAATGCATAGAGTCGTTTAAATGTTATGGTAGTATTTTCTGGCACGGGTATACAGGTTAAAAAAATAATTGCCTTAGGAATTACATTTATCGATGACAGCTAACAAACTTATAGTAAATGTAGATAATGAATATTGCGAGATACATACTTACCTGGAGTTTACCTGGAGAGAGTTTCGGGGGTCAACGCCCCCGCGGCCCGGTCTGTGACCAGGCCTCCTGGTGGATCAGCGCCTGATCAACCAGGCTGTTGCTGCTGGCTGCACGCAAACTTACTGGAGACTTAGCAGATAATATGATATATGTTTATATTTGCGTTTTGTGTACCATATATAAATATTAACTTCTGGAAAAAATAAATAAAAAAATTATTTCCTATGAGCCAAACAAAGAAGTAACTAATTATTATCATTATTGGAATCAGAAATAAGAGCTAACGCCAGAAGGGTCATACAGCGCTGAACAGTAGTTATACTACTATATAACTAAGAAACCAAGCAGTGTGGCTTAATGTCGCATCATCTAGGATGTGATTCCCTAATATTTAAGTACAAGTACTGTATATTCTAGATAGCTATTTACTGCTAGCTGAAAGGGAGCAACTGGTGTTACGAGACACCCGGGGGATTCTCCAAATGTCTTGAACCCAGGTCCTTCCTGATGTGATCCAAGTATCTTTCCACTGAGCTATAGTCCTTGTGGCTTAGCGCTTCTTTTTTTGATTATAATAATAATCCACTGAGCTATGAGTCACGTATAAGGACATCTATAGTGTAGTAGCAGTATGTATGATAAATGTACTTATGTGTACCTCTCCCTGAATAAACTTAAGTAACTCACTAATTCAAATCGTCCATACAATAACTGGCTAGAGGACTGTATATAATCTGACCAAACGATGCACCAATCATCTACATTTACAGGAAAAAATACACCTGCATATTTGTGCAAGTAAAAACTTATTAATTTTATTGTGAATAGCTGCAAATGCTAAGGTGTTGGACGCGACCACAACACAGATCAGCTGATGATATAAACACAGCACGGAACATGAATCAGCAGCCAGCAGGACCTTACACGACTCCAGCGTGAACTTTGATAAAAGTGTAGACGTCTCGCCCTGCTCTGGACATCTGTGGTTTAATCCCTATGTTGTTTTTAGGCCGCCTCTGCAACTGAGAAGTGAAAGATCGATCCTTTTTCCTGTGTTGAAGATCGTCTCCTGACTGGGGAAAGTGGCCACCAACCATCAGATTCTGGAGGAGATTCATCTTATCTTTTTTATTTTTCTTCCCCAGTTTGAACAATATTTTTAACACTGGACACTTGCACGTAGAGCTCAGAACACGACTCCATTGCTGTTCTTCAATAAAATCAACAAACAACACGGAAAGACTACATTACTCAATATTCACCGAATTGCGAATGGGCTGATTCACTGCTCCTAGGCCAGCCTACTAAGAAATTTCAACCACTTCTACTTAATATTACAGCCGGAAATGTTCCTTGTAGGGTTAACTGGAGGGATAGCAACTGGCAAGAGTACTGTTAGTGCAATGATTCGGGATATGGGCATCCCTGTAGTTGATGCAGACCTTATTGCCAGGCAGAGTTAGTATTTACTGTTATGGTATTTTTGTACTGTGTGCTCTTATGAAAATGTTTAAATTTTAACCTGGTATGTGATATTAACAGAGAAACTTTGACTTGTCATGCCTAGTTTATTAATAAGCTTTTATATTAAGTTTCTTAGTATATACATGTATTCGGACAATATTGACGAGGTTTTGCAATCATGTGAATAATATCAGCATATTTACACTTGTTAGCTATGTTGGACGCAACTGCATGTGAACTTGTATTGATAAGCTATGCAATACACTCGTGATTTATATCATTGCATGGTGTACACTACTGGTCGCTATACAGGGAAATATATGAAAGTCTGCAAAAGCCTTGATACATACCAATGTTTTCTCTAGAGATGGGTAAAAATTCTGTCAGTGGCAAGTAGAAAAAACATAATAAAAGCAAACCTGTTATTAAATATAACATTTCATTTACAAGAGTCTTTTCTCAAGTACTGTACTGTATTTGATAAAGCAGACCTTTTAATAAAAGGTCTGCTTTTGTTATACTACTGTACAGTACATAATGTATTTTTTCCGGCACTTGTTGGCACACAGCATTTCACTAACTACCTGGGGCTGCATGATGCCATCTCATAACTATTAACATTTCTGAAGTGAAGTACTGTATCCACTCATGATGCTGTGAATCCACAGCACAGTCATAATCATTTATATATGGTAACAAATAAAACTCGCATTTTTAAAAGAATTTATGAAATACTCTGTAGATACTAAATGTTCACTACACAGATAGCTCTATTTTATCAGTTATATTTATTATTATTAAATTCATTTGAAACATGATATATGACCTGGTCATGAAGCACCCAGGGACAGAAAAATGATAAGTATTGTATATATGTGAGATATGTATACATGGTTGTCAGTGGAGCTTCATGTCCAATATGGTTGACTTGGTAATTCATGGTGTTATGCAAAACCTCAGCAAGTTTTATTAAATGTTTCCAGAGGTATAGAGATGGAATACCACCTAGCTGACCTGGGTTTGATCCCAAAATTCTTATTAACTCAATATTTTGTTTAAGATTTGTTAAGATTTCATTAAGTTTGCTTGATCTAAATATTATTTGTCCTTATGACCTCCCCTGCACCACAGCAGTTCCTGCTTAATCCATTTATGGGAACATGTGAAACTAGTAGGTAACAAAGCATTATACAGTAGGGCCCCACTTACATGGAAGGTTAGGTTCCAGGCTACCACCGGAAAGCGGACATGTCATCATTCGGATTTAATGGACGATTGGCATTATCAGACACCCTCCCTCCATTAGTATGTTAAATCTAGGCTTTGCTGTTCAGTCATAAGAGAAAATTGCCTTTTTGCATCATCTGGATCATCAGTGGATTTATAGCTAACTTGAAAGATTATCTTGTATTTAAAGATGGAATTCAGTTTCACTCATTTAATCTCTCCTGTTGGCAGTTGTGGAGCCTGGTAAAAGGGTATCAAAGAAGATTCGCGCAGAATTTGGAGATGAAGTGTTTTTAGATTCCGGCAAGTATGACTACATTGAAGTTAAAATGTAGCAGTTTTCTTTTTATCTTCATTACTTAAAATTTAAATTCGGATGTAATAAAGACAACTACAGTGGACCCCCACATAACGATCAGCTCCCAACTCGACCAGTTATGTAAGTGTATTTTTGTAAGTGCTTTTGTAGGTGTATTTCTGGGGGTCTGAAATGGACTAATCTAATTCACAGTATCTCTTATGGGAACAAATTCGGTCTATAACGGCACCCAAACAGACTTGTGGATTGAAATAATATCGTTATGTGGGGTCCACTGTATATTCAATTGGTCTGCTTAGGTGAAAGTACAGTAGATATATTATCCACGTGTGTATCACTTTAAAATTTATTATATGTTTTGTGCTCTTGGGAGATTCTGAAGAGAAGTTGCAGAGACTGGTGGATGAATTTGGTAGGGTGTGCAAAAGAAGAAAATTAAAGGTGAATACAGGAAAGAGTAAGGTTATGAGGATAACAAAAAGATTAGGTGATGAAAGATTGAATATCAGATTGGAGGGAGAGAGTATGGAGGAGGTGAACGTATTCAGATATTTGGGAGTGGACGTGTCAGCGGATGGGTCTATGAAAGATGAGGTGAATCATAGAATTGATGAGGGAAAAAGAGTGAGTGGTGCACTTAGGAGTCTGTGGAGACAAAGAACTTTGTCCTTGGAGGCAAAGAGGGGAATGTATGAGAGTATAGTTTTACCAACGCTCTTATATGGGTGTGAAGCGTGGGTGATGAATGTTGCAGCGAGGAGAAGGCTGGAGGCAGTGGAGATGTCATGTCTGAGGGCAATGTGTGGTGTGAATATAATGCAGAGAATTCGTAGTTTGGAAGTTAGGAGGAGGTGCGGGATTACCAAAACTGTTGTCCAGAGGGCTGAGGAAGGGTTGTTGAGGTGGTTCGGACATGTAGAGAGAATGGAGCGAAACAGAATGACTTCAAGAGTGTATCAGTCTGTAGTGGAAGGAAGGCGGGGTAGGGGTCGGCCTAGGAAGGGTTGGAGGGAGGGGGTAAAGGAGGTTTTGTGTGCGAGGGGCTTGGACTTCCAGCAGGCATGCGTGAGCGTGTTTGATAGGAGTGAATGGAGACAAATGGTTTTTAATACTTGACGTGCTGTTGGAGTGTGAGCAAAGTAACATTTATGAAGGGATTCAGGGAAACCGGCAGGCCGGACTTGAGTCCTGGAGATGGGAAGTACAGTGCCTGCACTCTGAAGGAGGGGTGTTAATGTTGCAGTTTAAAAACTGTAGTGTAAAGCACCCTTCTGGCAAGACAGTGATGGAGTGAATGATGGTGAAAGTTTTTCTTTTTCGGGCCACCCTGCCTTGGTGGGAATCGGCCGGTGTGATGATAAAAAGTATTATAATAGTCCTCAAACAATCATAATATGCCTGGACATTGTAAGTTGGTACGTTATTGAGAAAAAGGATACTGTAAAAGTCAGCCCTTTAATAATCTAAATATAGTACAGTAATCAGTATATATTTTAAGTTGTATATTTATTTATAAAACTGACAGTTCGGTATTTAACATCAAAGCACTGCATAAGAAGTATAGCAAATACTGCTAGCAAAGACATGGAGAGAAAGACCCTACCCACAGCAGAATCTATACTGCAGACAGCTTTACGTTTGGGACAAACAGCTTTATCAAGTCTAAAAGAAAAGACAAAATAAAAGTTTATGTATGTACTCACAAAGTTTGAATGACCCACAGGGGTTTAGTGCTCTCCATTAATATGATAATCTTAGCTGTTGTTTGTATAGGAGTAC